>NC_084825.1:19203002-19347404 GCF_958449725.1 Rosa rugosa
GATTTAGTTAATTTATTGTTGTTTTACAACAAATGTATGCTTGTAGTTTTTAATTTACGGGGTTTGGTTTTTATGTTCCCATCCGTTGTATGTTTTGATTGAAAATAATAAAGGCGTGAGGATGAGCCTCCCATTGGGTTCCAAACCTCAAAAAAAAAAAAAAAAAAAAAAAAAAAAAAAAAAAAAATTGTGCACTTGTAATTAGCCTAGACAACAATTGAATCCTGGATCCGCCACTGTATATATAGACAGTACAAATTATTAATACAGAAATTCCTTAGATGGATTTTGTATCTGATATTGCTCCAGTAGTAGATCGACTTGGTGGACCTTGAATTACATTGCAGAACATGAAGCTGATAAGACGCATTTAAATTTATGTATCCATCACAGAAACCTTAATTTATTGATTAATTTGGCAAAACAATATATAGAAGCACCTGCTCTAGAGGGTTTATGTATGAGATACATACACTATTATCTTTTGACAAGAAGTTCATATAACAAATTTGACGCTACCCTTTACATGAGCAACTTCAAACATTTATTTATAAATATATATATATATAATGAACAACCGACAAGAAAAATAATTTAGTCCAAGTACTATCGAAAACTTAAGCGAGTAATTTGCCGAAATCAATCCTGACAAAGCTGAGGCATTCATCATTAAGCCAACTAAACTTTTCCATGAAAGGGTTGGCTATAATATGTGGAGGGTAACTATCTATGCAGCTTTTCCAAACATTGGCATCATCCAAGTCCCTCACCACTTCCCAAACAATATTGTTGCACTTAAAACCTGCTCCAAATCCACTCATAAGAATCCTATCACCCTTCTTGAGCCTCTTTTTGGCTTCCATGTATCCTAAAGCATACCAAAACCCAGCAGCTGATGTGTTACCAAATCGGAAAAGTGCCATTCTAGACGGCTCGAGATCATACTCGCTTAACGCTAAGCTCTTGCCAATCCCATCTATGATTGCTCTTCCACCAGGGTGGATACAAAAGTGCTCTATTCCGGCCTTCATATTCAAACCAACTCCAACTGCTTCTAGGTTTTGGCTCTTGGTACCACTTTTCTTCCGCAGCCTAGACTCCACCAGGTACCGGAGTATTTCCCTTAGTGGAAGTATTTTTGGCACTAGAACTTGTAGGTTTATTGTGAGAGCAAGAGCTGCTGCTTTTGTGAGGTATTTGGTAAGTCGAAAACCTAGGTAACCACTATCATCTTCTAGCTGTATGCAACAATTGTAAGCATCATCACTCGAGCCGATATGTGTTCTTACCAAAGTCTTCAATTTCAAGATAGCTTGGTGCTTAAGGTATCTTCTATTGGTGAACAGCATCGAACAGCCTCCTGACCGAAACAAACAGTTGGTAAGCATCATGGATTTTTCTTTGCCGCAATACCAGTGAGGAGCCATGGACTCTGTGCTCACAACAAGGGCGTATGAGTCTTTGTACGACTTGAACAATCCCTGGACAACATCAACGGCCACTAGGCTTGCGCTGCAGCCCATTCCGGAGAGGTTGAATGTCTTGATGTCCTCCCTCATCTTGTAACGGTTCACTATTCGAGATGTTAGGGAGGGTGAAGGGGAAAACATGGAGACATTGACCACGAGAATGTCGATTTGTGATGGGGAGATTGAAGGGTACCTGGCAAAAAGCTTGTCAAGTGTATCGAAAATGGTTTCATCCATCTCAGAGAGTGAATCTGCTAGGGTTGCTTCTCGGCATTGGAGGATGTTTCTTGGGCAGGAAGTTTCCTCACCAATGCCGGAATTGACAATGGTTTTCAAGAGAAACCTGAAATCTTCCAGCCCCAGATTCTTGTTTTGCATGACGATTTTCGCACATGAGTCGCTTTGGAGCTTCATGTCCTCTTTGGCTTTGTAGCACTCATAGGCCAGTAGATAGCAACACTGGTCTCTCCTTTGGAGAAATGACTTAAAGAGGCAGCAAAAACCAAAGAAAAGAGAGAGTACTAGACACATTGTCAAGAGCACCTCCATGGTCTAAGCTCTTTGTGTGTGTATGAAGAGAGAGAGAGAGAGAGAGAGAGATTAGAATTGTTGAGTGTTAAACTGTTAATTAGTTGCATGGAAAATGCAACTCCAACAATTCTGTTGCTCTCTACGTACCCTGCCCCATATTTCGTCCTTATAAATAGAAATGCATTCTGAACTAATTAATAATTATTGTGAGTTTCAATTATTGATGAGGCGCTGGTTCATTTTGACTAATAAAAATTAGTTGGTACGTCGATCAACATTAAAATTGTTAGGCAGGAACTATGCACGATCATTAAATAGGTAAGCTATAATAAATTGAGCATACATAAAAAAGGATCGGATTTCACTCAAATTATTGATCGAGATGAAATAATTCATGTCAAAAAAAAAAATTGGATGAAATAATTGTGATTCTACATATCTACGTACAGTTGCAAAGTTTTGACATCTCTTACAAAATCAAATAATCAAATACGTTAGTTGTTTGCCTCAAAAAAAAAAAATTACGTTAGTTGTTGATATCATACATGTCCTATTAATTTTATGTAATATTTATCATTTTGAGGACTCATGTAGTAACTAGAAAAAAGTCTTCATTAAGGTATATAAGGTATTCATTAAAGTAAAGTATGTAACTAAAAAAAGTTCTTATTAACGTAAATAAGATCCTCGTTAGAGTAAACTAGGTTATTATTTGAGTAATTAAGTCTTAAAAGTGGCAATTGTAATAGGTTCTCATTTGAGTAATTAAGTCATAACAATTGTAATTGTATGTATGTCATATGTTAATATATTGTATAATTTTTCCCTCACCCACATGCAACTTCAACCGGCCTAGACATGGGTAGGCAGATAATTACAGACGTTGAACTAGGGAGGAATGTTTTGACCTAGAATCTCTTGCAAACAAAATTATACATATTCCAACAAAAAAATATTAGGCATATTAAACACTTGCAAAGCTGGTGTTAATGAGGAATTTGACCAAAGCTAGTTAATGAGGGGTACAGCACAGGGCCGGCCCTGAGGGCTGCTGCCTGAGGCAGCCGCCTCAGGCCACCACTCTCCGACGGGCCTCCGCCAAGTTTTTATTTTTATTTTTAATTTTACATATATTCATTGTATAATTATATAATCTTCTTTTGCGTATACTCTACTATATGGCCACGCTACTGCAGCGGCAACATGCAACAGCAAGTTGCTTGCAACACCAAGGTTCGAAGCACAGTGGGCTTTGTTTTGTCTTTTAGTTTTTCTTAATTAGTTTAATTGCACTTTTTTGTCTTTTTCTTTTTCTTAATTAGTTTCTTTGCAAATTAAACTTTTTTTGTTCCTTCTTTTTCCAGCTTCTATGGAAAAAATATTTTGAAATTGAATACTAATGTATTTGCCCTTTGTTTTTCATTGGTTTCTTTTGTAAAGAATATATTATATTCTGTTCTTTTTTATTTTTTCAACTTCTAAGAGAAAAATTATTTTGGAATTGAACACCTTTTTTTTTTTTTTTTTGCATTACTATTAATGTAGGGGTTTAATTTTTATATATATAAAAAAATTTGTTTGATTATATGGTTTTTTTATGTGAGGCCACATTTTAATTATTTGCCTCAGGCCTTCAAAATGTCAGGATCGGCCCTGGTACAACATGTCTCCCAATAAAATTTTGATCTCACTCTATGAATTGATTAGTATCGGTCATCTACTAAAATTGACAATTCCATTTATGTTTATCACACTTTGTATGGTCCAGATAATTAAAGCCGCATTAGTAGAAAGAACATAGTGATTAAGTGTGATTAAGATAGTCTAACATCTAACTCATATGAGTCTCTTTCAAGCACAAATCAGCAACAAATTTAAGACATAATGGTAGCCACTAGCCAGAAATGACTTGCGTTGTTATGGAGTTAGCCAAATCTATATCTATGTGTATGTATGTAAAAACTTAGATCCTCACCCACGGGTAAATCTATGGTACATTAACATTTCTCATACATGTCCTATTTTATGTAATATTTACCACTTTGAGGACTCATGTTCCCACTTTGAGGACTCATGTAGTAATTAGAAAAAAGTCTTCATTAAGGTAAATAAGGTCGTCATTAAAGTAAAGTACGTAACTAGAAAAAAGTTCTTATTAACGTACATAAGATCCTCGTTAGAGTAAACTAGGTTATCATTTGAGTAATTATGTCTTAAAAGTGGCAATTGTAATAGGTTCTCATTTGACTAATTAAGTCATAACAATTGTAATTGTATGTATGTCATATGTTAATATATTGTAGAATTTTTTGCTCACCCACATGCAAATTCAATTCAACCGGCCTAGACATGGATAGGCAGATACTTCCAGACGTTGAACTAGGGAGGAACGTTTTGACCTAGCATCTCTTGCAAACAAAATTATACATATTCCAACAAAAAAATATTAGGAAATGATGATAGCTATGAAGAAGCACACAAATCTCTGGATGGTGGTGTGGCATCTCGTAGGAGGGGTCCCACAGCGCTGCGACTCCGAGCCAATAAGAAATAGACATGTCACATATAACTCATTAACTCGAAACCGCAAGGCCTTTTGGGTTTAGGTTGTTGGTTTACAAGACATTTTATTGAGCAAATCATTCTAGCAACCCAACAACATATTTTCGACAGCGGAACTTAAAATGGGCTATGAACTTTGGGCTTACAATCAGAGGCAATATTGCGCACGTTTATCAAAAATACTTTAAAAAGAGGCAACCACAAACATTTATTATCTTTTGTAAAACATATATAGTATACTAAATCAGCCTGAACTCAGAGATTCTCACATGCAGGATTTCCAACTCACATGTGACCGAAACCCTAATTTCCTGTATCCGGTAAACCAGGCCAACTGCCGAACATAGCCAAATCCATCAACATTATCCACTCACTTTTCTTACTGGCTATGGGCAACGAGAGTGTTCATTTACTGGCCCAATGCCATATAATGTCACTGTCGATTCCCTACTTACACTACTAAGGTGACACGGGCTCGACACAACATATGGTCATATTGCCCCTCCGGAGATTCACGGTTTCGACACCGTATGAAGCATCGCTCCTATCACTCTCAGGTCACAACAATCATATTATATCTCCTTATAACAAGCAATGTCTAGCCTCGGTTTTCATTTAATTTCGATAATCATCAATTCAATGCAGTAAAAATCATCAAGGCATCTACTGTGGCATCCATAGCAGGCAACATATTATATATAAGCATATACACACACAAGAAAGCCACTAACAAGATAGGGACAGCTCACCCTACCTGGAATTGGAGTGCTCGTCCACATTTGGGTTCATTCCTGACTTTCGATCCTTTATCTAAAGCCAAGTGCACACGCTCGAGTCCTTTTAATAAAATCAAACGAATGAGTAACTTGATATTGTTATAACTTGATATAACCAAGCAACCAAAGCATTCATTTAATTTCCTTGAAGTCCGTCGAATCATCCTTTAACCGAAACAATTATCTAGAAGAGATTGCTTTTAGTAGATAAAAGCTATTATCCATTCCCAAATAATCCAAATGGTATGACATTTGAACCATATAGGATATGGTGATCATACTTCTTTCAATAATATAGTTCGGGTTAAGTATTTGATGCCATTGGCTAACATTCCTGTCTTAAGCAACAAATACACTTACCATTCCCAAATGACCTCGCTTCTTTTAGTCATTCTGGGATATGTTAAGTTTAGGATAGTTTGAATTGTACCTTTCAAATTTGGACAAATCAATTTAACTTAACCCATTTTCACTTTCTTTAACAATAACCGACTTATGTATTCTCACAACTTGATTAACCAGAACAATAGTTGTATCTCACAAAAATAGCCATTCTCTTTCCACCTTGCATTTACAATAGATTCAGAATTATAGCAGATTCATCTTTCTCTACTTTATATTTTGTCTTCTTTATTAAAAGAAACCAAATCACAAACATTCAGCATCTTCCTTAATCACAACCTCACCATAGTCAACATACCAAATGTTTAAATCACTATTTCACCATTTTTACTCTTTCCCATTCATGAGATGACTTGACTCATATACTCTAGCAAACGTACGAATCGTTGTCAAGTAAGGGAAGTATTTGGACCTTAGTTATCGTACCTCAGGGATTAGGCGTTGGACCTAACCGAGGTAATTGCGCTAAAATAAAAATAAAATAAAGCGAAATAATATTCACAAGACACCAAGCCTCGACAATGCTCGACTTAGCTCACACTAAGCCTAATCAAAGCCACTAACTTGTAGCCCAAATGAGTTATGCACAATGGAAGGTAGAATTTTGTTTGAGAGTTTTGAATTGAGAATTAACTAAATTAAATGCAAACTAAAATAAAAGCAAACAACTAATTATCAAGCAAGAAATTAAATTCGGATTTCAAATTAATGGGAGCATGGGAGTGTCGGGTGATTCACACTAACTCTCTTGCAAATATCGATGCCAATTTCACAAATGCATGCATTTTCTACATGTGTTAAGTCTCGTATTTAGTACCGATCAAGGCTACTAAACCAATTATCCTTTCGGCGTATCGATTATGCCGGTTAGGGCCACAATCAACTCTCTAACTTAGGCATTACGCCGGTTAAAGCCGCAATATCTCAAATTAGAGGCCTAGAGTGCAAGATAATAGAGACCCAAGCAAGCTTAGCTACAATTAAGCTAGCTAATGGTTACCACACTTAAATCCTAGATGCAACAAGACTAATAAGTTGTC
This sequence comes from Rosa rugosa, assembly GCF_958449725.1. Classification (NCBI taxonomy): domain Eukaryota; kingdom Viridiplantae; phylum Streptophyta; class Magnoliopsida; order Rosales; family Rosaceae; genus Rosa; species Rosa rugosa. Next base: position 19,209,783 of record NC_084825.1, read on the forward strand.
AATTTATCAATCTATTCATCACAATTGCCCACAACATAATTTCAAAGGGTGACAAAGCCTAGAAACATGCTTCTAAGGACCAATAAATTCGGATTTAAAGCATACACAATGAAAATTGCATTTATTAGAAGTAAAGCATCAATATTTATACAAGATGAGTTAGGGCTTCACAACCCTAACTCCCAAAATTGAACTACTCACAACTCATTATCAAATACATCACCAAAAGCATAGAAAAATTATGAAAGAGATAATAAGGAAAAGAGATGAGAGTTAGCTTGGCCACTTCTAGCTATGAGCTAGTTTGAACCAAGTAATTTCTTCACTCAACTACCCAAAAATGGATGTGTGCTCTTGATGATGATTTCCTTGAAGCCTTTAGTGTCCAATCCAAAAAATGAAATTAAAAATGAAGATGGGAAGATGAGAGAGTGTGAGGTGACGGGTGAGAGAAGAAAAATGAAATAGTGGCGGTGGGTGTGTTCTCTCTGTTAGAGGAAGGGTAAAGGAATAAATTTAATTGGGGCGTGCGGCTGTTGGAGAAGAGAGAGGGTTAGTAGGGTGTGCGGCTGGAAAGGCTTTGTGAGAAAGAGGAAGGATAAGGGACACGTGGCAAGGCTGCAATGGTTGAGGGGAGGAAAGTGACGTCAGAAAATGAAAGAGGAAGAGCACGTGCTGCTGTTCGTTTTGGCAGCAAAAGAGAGAAAGAAACGCTGGTCCCTCTTTGCATGATTAAACCATAGTGATTAATTGTACAGCTGCCATGTGTCATCTTCTGAGTGGTTGAGTTCAATTAAACAAATAATGGCTTGATTGCAACATGCCTCTGCACGTGATGTTGCTTCTGATGATTAAACCTCTATTAATTAATGATTAATTGATGAAAAGAATAATTAATTAAGAGAAATTCTTCTTTTCTTCATTTCTTCATTTCTTCATTATGTGCTCCGATTTCGCTCTAATTTCTTTCGATATCCGTGATTCCGTTTATTTTCTACAAAATAAATAAAAATGGATTAATTACATAATAATTTACTTGAGGATTAACTTAATTCTAGTATTTAGAGTGCAATTACGCACATAAAAATTGATGCAGCTAAAATAGCCTCACAATTTAACCCTGCAAAATGTAGTTGTCAGTATAGGATAAGCAGGGATCGTTCAGTCCGGGGATTGTAGGGTACACCTACACAAAAAGGTCAATTAACAAATAAAAGAATAAAATGGAGGTTTTGAGATTTGGTTCCTAATCTACTTAAAATAAAAACAAAACAAATAAACCTATATACAATGATCGACTTCCCTAACCTAGACCAATACCACTCAGAAATTCATTTCAACATGCTACAAAACTGTGCCCATCTTGAATGCATAGATAAGAGCCCAAATGAAAAGCCTCAGCGGATCAATCCATTTATCTGATTCGTTCTAATGTAGGCTTGGATCGGAAAAGTCCTTACCAAGCCTAATACTACTAATTTTCGAAAACACTCAGCGTAATTCTCTTAACTAGTAGTATTATCTAACCCTCGAATAAACTCACACGTGTAAATTAACCATTACACATAGAATTTAACACGTAATTTCCAGAATCGTTTAATCATTAAAGCATGATTTTTACCACTTTTTAGAACTAATTGTTACTTGTTTAACTCAGCGCCTTAACAAATAATAATTACTCTTGGCAAATTAAGCAAACACACAAGAACTCTCACCATTATTCTTGCATGCAAACTTATGAACCTAACTCTGAAAATTACCTAAACACATAAAAGGGCACAAGATTGTAACATGCATCATAAAAGAATTCTCGAAATTAACTCAATAATAAACTGAAAATCTCAAAAATATTAATAAAAATATTCTGAAAATCTCATGTCTCCAATTACACAACTCGCAAATCCAAACACACAAAACCGAAACAAAAATTATAAGTAGAGTCATAGTTACACTTTGAAGCTTTCCTCAGTGGCTTAGCAACAAGGTGATGAACTCGTCTCTGCTATGGTGGTGAAGCGTCCTTGACTCAGCGCTTAAGAACTTCGTAGATTGATGGATGGATGGTGGTCACGGTCTTGTAGGTGTTGGAGGTTGGAGAAGTGAATTGGGCAAAGTCTTGGAATAGCTTTTGGCCAGGAAGTGATAGGCCGGGAAGTGATGATAATTCTGTTCTGGACGTTGCCTATCTATAGGGCAGCATTGGTTGGCTTTTGTCGATCATACCCTTCATCATTGGACGGATGGGATTGCATCATAATTCCTTTAATTTCCCAACTGAAACGTCTCCTTTATGGCCTTAATTCCTCTCATTAGGGGGTCTTTTAACAAGCTGAAACGTCTTTGTCCTTTATTTATTTTCCAGTTGAAACATCTTTTTCCTTTATTCCCCAACTGAAAAACGTCTTTCTCCTTTATTCCCCAACTGAAAACGTCTTTCTCCTTTATTTCCCTTCTTCATTGCTTGGTCAAATGTCTTAAATGCTTTATTTTATGACTCCATCGTTGTTGTTTCCAAGAGTTCCACCAGCCAAGGTTTCCTACAACAAGCAGGAGAATATCAGAATTTTCTAGAGAAAATAAAGGGAATTAAAATGTAAAGACCGCAAAAACAGTCGACAGTGAGGAATCCTGATCCAGCTAGGATTTTTCATGAATTTATCTTTTTCCGCTTATTTCACGCCAAACACTCTACAATACTCTTAAAATGACTCGATGACTCAAAACACGAAACTTAAGGGAGAAACAAGGCTAAAATGGGGTATATACTCAATAATATCGTCGCACTTTATGCTCTTATCAAAAATGCATGTAATCATGAGACTACAAACAACTTTCTGCTGATGTTAACAACTTCAACCACCAAAATAACTCCAGTTACCCATTTACAACAATTAGAAATAGAACACCATCAATTTCACAAATCAGAGTAACTGGTCCCTTACCGTCCTTCTCTTCCAGACTAGAAGCCAATTCGTCATTGCTGCATTCCAGCTCCAACAATTGTTTTGGACACCTAACAGATACAATAAGATCAACAGTCCAACTCTTAACCAAATTCGTTCCAAAACAGAGTTCTTGAATCCTTACCTTTCCTCAATACAAATGGAACTGACCCAGCACTTCTCTTCTCCAAAAGCTTATAATTTCGCATATCTCATTTCCTCCAGAACACATATTTCAAATCCTTCACACAATCCTAATTAAATGATAGAGTTAGGTTTTTAAGCATATATCAGAATAGAGGCCTTATGGAAAGGAAGTGACGAAAATTACCGAATCCAGACAATCTGAAAGTCCCATCGCAGAGCTGCGGTGGCCCACGCGCTTGCGGCGGCGTGTGAGGCACGTGTAGGGGTCCAGATCGGAGTTGGAGGTCGGGAGTTTGGGGTTTTGATAGATCATTAAGCCCTGATTCCGATTATGGAGGTCGTGCAGCCTAGTTTCGACCGGATATAAGAGAACGAAGGGATGCAGGGCCGAGAGCTCCGGCGATGCTCGTTCGGCGTTATCTGGCGTCGGCAGCGAAGATGGGTTTTTGGGTTTTGCTCCGCTCTGCTTGCTTAGTAGAATGACGGTGGCAGAAGGGTGAGGAAATCACCGGAAACTGGCGAGGGTTAAGGGATAGTAGCGCGTAGTCTTGGGTTGTTGCGTGTGAAGGAGGACGGTGGTCCATGGCTAAGATTCCCATTGGGTTTGGGTCGGTTTTGGGTGCTACATTGATTGGTGGTGGCGGTTTTGCGAGGTGGTAACCAGAGATGGGGTTTTCCTGCGCTAACAGTGGGAGGACGAGAAAGGGAGAGGTCGGGGGAGAGAGAGAGGGATGCGGCCGAGAGTGAGGGAGAAAGGTTTTGGAGTGTTAGGGTTTCTCCAAACCTATTTTAACCTATACCAAGTGAAATGTCTGTTTTGCCCTTGGGACAAATTACCCAATTCTCCTAGCTAATTACTTCTGATGTTTTGGGCTCGTAACCTTTAATCGTCACAAACAAAATTCTCGAACTTTCAACGTAAACTCAATTTGTCAATTTCTTGAGCCTAATTAGACGAATCTTGGCCCAAACTTAGGTTGCAGGCCCAATAGGTGGACTCGAGACCAAAATAAATTAATTCATTTACTTAAATCACCCTGCGAAAAATCTTATTGGCGAAAAATTGTCTCCAAAAATTAAATAAAATTTCCCGGGGCCTCACAGGTGAATATGCTGCTAGCTGCGCAGATGCACACTAAAGTTAAAGGTGGTGGTAGGGGTTGCAGTGGATCTCATAAACTTTATGTACCAAGAGCTTAATCATAACAATAGTAGGCATTACCAAGTGCAACCCTACAAATCCCAGATAGCCAAAAAAGGAAATCAGAAAACCATGCCAACAAAACATTAAAAAAGACACAAATTGTCAGATACCCAAAGCCAAAAAAAATCAAATTTCTACGACAAAACCGTAACCTAGGAAATATTGATTTCCCAAAAGCACAATCAATAAGACTGCATGTTTGAAAGAGATGGAAATTTTCAGTAGAGAACAATACAGTGTTTATACCCGAATAAGTAAAAGAGGCTGAGATGATTCAAAACTCCAAAACTGAACTCGATCAATGCAAGCTACAGCAACATGAAGCAAACTGGAACTAAAAGATTCAAAAGCAATTACTCTTGCTGGCCCTCAGACCAGTTCGGTGACGAAGAGGCCAACCTTTCTCTCTTTCTCACTTTATGTCCAACCCAAGCATCAAAGATAGAACAGATGTCTCTAATGGAAGAGCTGCCAAACACCGATTAGTCTGAACTCTCTCTCCCAATTGCAAATCTATGTTCTTTGATTGTACTGCCTTCAAGTTGTAGCTTCTGGACTTTCTTCAAAAACCAATTGAAATTTAAAATCTCCGTACAGTTGAGGACTTGAGGGCGAGGAGGAGGAAGAGAGAATGGAAAACATAGGGCTTCCACTTGGTTTGGTAATTACCAAACCGATCGGATACCAACCGATATTTTAAGTCTGATAAACTGACTTCCGAAATCGAAAATTACTGAAAAAGTTGGTTTGGTTTTGGTAAATACCGAATCTACCGATTATCTAAATATTAGCTTTATATATTACAGTTTCCAATATACATACATGTATATTAAGAAATAAACATAAAAATTTCAAAATTGTATGAACATTACTATATATTTTACATTAATAGTACATGTATTTTAAGCAACCTGGTCAAAGATGGTTGAATAATCTAGTTTTATTAAAAATGGCTGTTGAGACTAATATTGACTATGTTTTTAGTGCATTTCTCTCTACATTTTTCTTAGCTATTTCCTTAACAATATCATTTCTAACTTATTTTGTGTTTTTAGGTAGTTTTGAGTCTAGAAATGGAAGGTAAGGAGTTATATGCGCAGAAATGAGAAGAAATGGAGAAATGAAGTTTTTCCAGTCCTACCAGGAAAATGAATCCCAGTTGAAGTAGGAATCCTAAGTCAACTAGGAGTGAGCTCGGAAAAATGATGTTCAAAAATGAGAAATGACAGAGTCCCAGTTGAACTAGAAAACCTGATCACACTAGGAGTCCTGATGCTACTAGGAGACCTGGTGAGACTAGGTGATGTTGTGTCTTCAAGATGACTCAAGATTGTTCAAGAATGTTCTAGAATGCACAAGAATTTCGAGATATATATATATATGAAGATGGGCTTTGAAATTGTCTAATTAAAGAAGCCTGGACCGAAGATTGAAGCATATGACTTGCACATAAGTCTCTAGAACCATCCATAATGTCTTGGAGGAATTCTTGGCCCATTATTATTGATTTTTCCATGGAGAAATAAAGAAAAGAAGAAAAGATTTCGGCAAAGGCATAAAAAGGGAGAGTTTTAGAGAAAATCTACTTCACGTGAATTATGGAAAAGAAAATAAAGATAATAAATATTGATTTAGGTTTCCTGATTCCATGAAGGCCGAAATATGGTCTAGCTGCACGGAAGATTTCAGCAATGATAAAGATGACTTACTCTTTACTTCTCATGGAATATTTTCATTGGTTGAATGATGCAGAAGAAGAGAAATCCTAGGAAACCCTAGCCCTTGCCGTGCACTATATATAGGGGGGTTTGTGAAGACATTCTACACAACACAAAATTCAGAATCAAAAGCCACATACATGTCCCCTTCTTCCTCCAAAGTTTCGGCAATTTTCATCTTCTCCAAAGTTCAAGGCCTTGAAGCATCTCTATCTCCATTCAAGCATCCTTGCCGTGATCCTTATCCATTCCACCAACTTTTGAAGCTTCTTACGTCTTTGATGATCAAAAAGTGTAACCATGAGCACTTTTTTATGTTTTCGGTTTTTGAATGTAAAACGATTTCGGGTTTTCAATATATTGCGATTTTGTTTTATGTTTTTGGATTGTGATTTGCGATTTCTATGGTGGATGAAGTGTTGATTTTAGATATGTAGTTTTTGAATGCTATGAAGCATGTTTCAAGTTTTAGGTTTTCAATCTGAAAATTGCGATTTCAATATGTTCTTGCATGATTGTTAATTTCGAGCTTCAATCCCATCTTTTATGTGTTAATTGATCTTTGGATGCATACTTTGATTGATGAGCATGTAATTGAATCCATATTAAGGTGCTAGCATTCTAGGTCTTATTAATTAAAGTGAAAAACCTATAATTTCTTAGGTAAATTGACAATGAGTCTTGCATGTTTGATTAGCGTTCTAACTTGTGTTCTTGGCTTGAATTGATCAAACTTCCATTGTGCTTAATGCGTTGATTGTGTTTTTGTTAGTGATTAGCTACCACTAATAATTGCATGCTTAATAGGGTTAACTATGGTGCGTTCATCTAGTTAATTTAATTAAGGGAAGTAAAATGAACTTTGTATGCGTTCGTCTTTGTTCTTGATTGATTCTATGCTATAATATATTTTGACTCGTGATTTGATGTTTGAAACCTTGCCAATGTGTTAATGGTAGTTAATTCTGTCTAATTTCATTCCATTCATATAAATCTACTTGATTATGTGTTTTGATGTGTTACATGTATATAATTAGTTGTTAATTTAGAAATTAAAATCTGAAAATCCCCTTCTTATGTAAATCGTTAATATTGTATATAATATATAGTTTTGTTTTGTCTAACGTTTTATTTTTCAGGAATTAATAAGGCCCTAATCCCCGGTTAAGAACGATCCATACTTATTCTTACTACATTGATAGGGTTTTAAATTGAGCACTAATTTTGTGCAGGTCAATGGCTAAAACTTGATGTCATATGTACAAAAAAAAAACTATAATAAGCAGATGAATACAAAGCTTACGACTATAAAATTAAAAAACTTAGTATTGATCATTCTAATTTATATTACAAAGAACTAATTGTTCTAAGGTTGGTAATACCGAAAACCGATATACTAAATTTGGTAAATATTATTAAGAATCGAAAATTTTGGTTGGTAATAGATAACTCAATTTCAAAACCGAAAGCTTTGGTTTTGAAGTTGGTAATATCTATAACCGATTCGAACCGACTAAGTGACAGCCCTAGAAAAACATAGGTGAATGGTAGAGTTGTAAAAAGCAAGCAAAAGAGGGGTAGAAGGGTCATTAAACTATTCATTTCGTTTGTCTTCTCCCCGTTTGGGTTTTAGTATAGTTATAATATAATATGAACTTGGAAATTTCAAAAGGATAACAGCATTGGATTAACATTGATATAGACAATCCTTTAACAAAGAAAATATATAGGATTTATAAATCCTAAGTAAGGTATTCCAAGAATGAAACTTTGTTTTCAGTAAATCCATAGATGAAAAGTTGATTAAATTCGGTTTTGACCGAAGGCTTGGCGAGGAAATCAGAATTTTCTTTTGAAAATTGAACAAATGATGCAAATCAATATAATTACATTCATTGCAGCAACTAAAGTTTAGTAGGAGAAAAAATGGATCAATTTGGTTTCTTTTGAATACTTGAAACTCTCCCATATATGACAGACCCGCTCTCGAATTCCACCTTGGAATCCGAGGTGGTTCTGTGTAAACCAAATTAGAAAAGAGTTTTATAGAAAATTCGACATAACCTCTCCTAAAAGTGGACTACTCAAAAAGAACCTGTAAATCAACAATATACTTCTAATATCATAAATCTCAAATAACTCCCAAATAGGACCTCCTATCCTTCACAAAATCAACTTTCAATGACCGTCAATAAATAGGTAAATCAAAGTGTCTCTCGCCCAATATTTACATACAATTTCAATAGACCTCAATTTATTTATGGCATCTCAAAGCTCCTCTAATTAACTTAGGAATTATTACTAAGTAGACTATACGACTGATGTCAAAAGATCAAGATCAAGTGAATGTATGCCTTTGACTTGGATATTGATCCGACCTCAACAATGCTAACCTGGGCAAAACAAAAAACCAAAGAGCCCTGAGAAAATCATAGAAAACGTGAGAAAAGCTGTTGAGTAAAATTTGCACACAGTGAGTGTAAATGTCACCCAACATAATTTCACTCGTATTCATTTAGTGAATAGAGTTCTTATTCTTTCAGGTTCGACCCATTCAAGACAGAATGTGTCTCTTAATTATATTCCCTTGTTACAAGGAAACACCCTTTGATTCCATTTATGAAGAAACCAGTTGTGGATGCGTGTTTGTTTGTTTGTTTTTGCGGTTGCATCCGGATATTTGAATGAGTTGCCTACGTACCCTTGGAGAGGGATCAAGTCACTCGTAGTTCAAGAGTTCCAATGGGTGTATGACCCATTGGAGGGTATTGCTTTTTGAAATAGGAATAGTGTTTGGACGAATTTGGTGTGAATGAACCAGGGATTCGATTTACTTTGGATTTGTGTCTGAAGTTGTTTTGGGAATGATTTGTCCTTTTCTGGTGTTTGGATGGATTTGACTGGTGAGGTAAGGGATTTAGATTGGATGAACCAGGATTCAGGGATCCTGTTTGAACTTGCGGTTGCATCTAGTGGGTCACTAGATTGCCTACATACCCTCGAGGAGGGATCAAACCGTTGTAGTTCTTGGAATTGGTATTTCTGGTTTTGTACCAACTTTTGGGTTCGACGGGTGTATGTATTTTGAACCCGTCAAATATATTTCTTTTGGATACCCAATTTGGTAGAGTGTCTGCTGATTACATCTGGGGACCCGATGTACTGAGGTTTGCAATGGGCCTTGAAATTTGGAATGGGCTTTGGGCTGCAAATTAATCGGGCTCGAGCTTTTGAGGTAGGGGGCTCAAGTAAACAAAGTGATTTGGACACCAACTTTGAAGAGTTGAGCTTTAATGTCGAATCAGTACTTTTTGACAAAATGAATCATGAACCTTAAATTCAATGGTCACTCAATCTAAGCCTAAGTATACTGCACTGCATCTCACTTGGTATACATTAAGAAATGAATCATGAACCTTAAACTGAATGATCACTCAATCCAAGCCTAAGTATACTACACTGCATCTCACTTAATTGGTATACATTCTATGCGGCAAGAAACTATATCACTAGTTAGAGGGAGTACACGGGACTGCCTTATATAAAAGATTTGATAGTATGTAACCTCCCTTAAAGGTAATAATTTAAGTCCAAACCCCTATTATAATATTTGAATTTAGAAATATAACCAACCAAGTTTGGGCCTAGGAAGCCTTTGGGTTCCCCTTGACAAAGTCAAAAAAAAAAAAAAAAAAAGTTTGGATTCCTCTCCGTTTTTTTTTTTTTTTTTTTGAAGAGAGACAGAGATCTGTTTCACATTTTGTGTATTGAATACCAATTAACATCAGCTCTTAGAGTTGGCAGGACACATTTAAGACACAATTTTTAGAATTTGCCAATTTAATTGGAGTAATTCTATCCATCCTATTTAGCCAAAAAAGTTATCGAGACTCATTTAAGATAGAATATATTCTTTAGTTTAATAACTCATAAAACTCTAGTTGAGTTAATATTTTTTAATGGGCTAAATTCTGTTTAGTCCTTGAACTTTTGCCCTAAAAATACTTCAGTCCCTAGCCTTCTAATTTCACACGTTTAGTCCATGTACTCTAAAATTTCGGATCAATAGGTCCTTACCGTTACTTTCCATCCAAAATCTCGGTTAAATCGATGACGTGACAATTTTTTGGGGCCAAAATGTCTATTCTACCCTCACTTTTTTTTAATAAATTTATTCTTTTCTCTTTTTTAAAATTTATTCTTTTTTCTTTTCCTGTTTGTTTGTTTGTTTTTATTTTTTTATTCTGTTTATCTCTTCTCCTCTGCCTCCTTACTCCCTCTCTTCTCTTCACACGCCTCACCTGAAACCACGCACCAAACTCCAGAAGCCTCAGCCAAACACCACCAAACGGCGTCGGCGGAGGAGTACTCTACGGTGGAGCAGCTGTTTGGAGCTCTGATTCGAACTCGAAATCGAGCCCGAGAGAGAAGATGATCCGATCTGGGGAGAAGACGATGAACGTCGGCCGGTGGGGTTGGGGATGGTTTCGCGTTCAAACCACCTCGACATCGCCGACGTCCCTTTGGATTTGGTTTGGTCGTTCGTCGACCCTGGAGCGAAAATCGACGCCAAAATTCTCCGACGGTTTCTAGGCTTTTTCCTGCAACTCCGGCCGAAATCGGTAGTGCATAAGGTGAGAAAATTCATCTACTCTCCATGCTCTGCACATTGATGTGCTTGATTTTGATTATAGTTGAGTTTTGATGGAATTGATGTTTTGGGCGTTATCGGCTTTATCGGAGTTCACCATCCATAACGGCTTTTCTGGTCTTTTGGGTTTGATTTCGAAGCTAATGTTTGTCCTAGAGAAAATTTGGCGCTCAGTGATGCTTAATTCTGGACTTTCTGAAGTGGATGCAAACTGAGCGTGGCCGGAGATGAACCGAGCTTTGTCTTCCAACCACGGCAATTCAGTTCTTTGCTCAGACTTGTGGTCGAAAATGATTTCAGAACGCTCAGACTTGTGGAGTGTGATAATTGGAATTAACTGAACTGAGTTTGGTTTAGTTTGGTTGAAATCTCTCTGATTATTAAAGCATGATTGTTCAATTGAAAGTTAAGTGGGGAATTGATAAGGTTGATATTCTGTTTGTGTTTTCTTTGTTTATAGAGGTGCTGATGCAGGTGGCGAAAAGGGAGGGCAGTGTAGGGGACACCGCATAGGATGCCATAGGGGGTGAAGGAGGAGACGGTGGAGGTTTCATGGGGCTGGAAGAATAGAAAACAGAAAAGAAAAAAGAAAAAAGAAGAAGAGAAAAAATATAAATTAAATAAAAAAGTGAGGGTAGAATAGACATTTTGGCCCTAAAAAATTGCCACGTCATCGATTTAAACGAGATTTTGGATGGAAAGTAACGGCAATGACCTATTGGTCCGAAATTTTAGAGTACAGGGATTAAACGTGTGAAATTAGAAGGCCAGGGACTGAAGTGTTTTTAGGACAAAAGTTCAAGGACTAAACAGTATTTAGCCATTTTCTAATTGTTGATTTTGAGGGTCTACAATTTCTTAACTGTGTACTATATCGGATAATTGATGAAGTTAAATAATAACTCTTTTGTCGATACTAAATTTTTTTTTGAAATATAATATATAATCTTTAAAACAAGTAAAATTTATAGCAAACTACAAAAAAAAACTATTGACAAATGATCATTTTGGTACTACATCCAATAACTGGTGCTTTCATTCATTTAACCAGATCTTTTTCTTTTTGTCGATTCAATTATATCAAGAAGCACAATCGGAGAGAAGCAAAACTTCCTGATGCGGTCACTCATTTTTGACTTAGAGACAGTATTGCTAGCTGGAACTACTCACTTCCTCTTTCGGCTTCCACTGTCTTGGGTCATAATGTCACGCCCCGATTTTTAAACACACTTAAAAATCAATATATAATCCCATAATTATACATGCGTGATGGTTCAGCCATCAATACAAAATACCTGAAAAGCTTTTTCCTTTTAAACCAAGTACATAATGATGCCTTGAACCCACTATGTCAATACAGACTCGCTCTGCAGAGTCAAATATTACACAAGTTTACGAATTAAATTGCCACAACAAAATAATAAGTAAATGCTCCTCAGAGCTTACTACAAGTGGAAGTCTTAATAATGGTAAAGTCACAAAACTGGCTTCCTACCGTAAATCTGCTAGCACGCTACCTCAGCTTCAGCCACGATTACCCTGACCTGCAGGATTAACCCCTACACCATCGAATAGTGCACCGGGTTGCCACACAACAAACCTGGTAAGCTTATGAAAGCTTGTATGAGTAAACTCAAACCACAAAGCAGAAACACATTCTTAAGTCACCTCAACCTAAAAAACGATAAGCACATAACTCACAACTACAGCCATTGGTTTCATAACCTTCCATAACATGCTTACGTAGGTCAACTCGTGACTAAAACCACATGCTCAGATTCTCAACCTAGCATCCAATTACACAAAATCCAGTCAAACGAAACTCCTCAAGTAATGTTTGAAACCATTTTAATGCACTACGGCGAATTCCAAAATCACACTCATTTCCTCCTCACTGGAAGCCTTTGTCATCAACATGACATCAAAGGTGGAAAACAATGAATCACCTTCCTATCATCACCATAGAGCACAATCGTCACCACTATGGCTTTTAAGATCAATCAAACCATCAACAAATAAACCAAGAAAAAAACAAGGCAATTACAATTTAAACCAAAGTGAAACAATTCATAGTAACCACTACGCATAGTTTTAGTTCAGGAGGTTACATTAAAACAAATAATTTAAGTCATCGAAATCATCACCACCCTATACTCTGATATCTGTAGGCAGCTCCGACTATCACAGCAGTCCTCTCGATCGTTCTTAACTTAATAACAATTCAACTCCTCTACAGAGCAGTTATCACACTGATCATCACACAAATTCCACCAGTCATCACACAAATAGCAATCATCCTACTGATCATCACACAGATTTCACCGGTCATCACACAGATAACAATCATCTTACTGATCATCACACAGATTTTCCTACAAAGCTTTACATAATAATCATCACAAAGATTCATCACACTGATGTCCTTGATTCATTACACAGATATTCCTACACAGCTTTACATAATAATCATCACAAAGATTCATCACACTGATGTCCTTGATTCATTACATAGATATTCCTACACAAGCTTTACATGACAATCATCACAAAGATTCATTACACTGATGTCATCGATTCATTACACAGATATTCCTACACAAGCCTTACATGATAATCATCACAAAGATTCATCACACTGATGTCATCGATTCATTACACAGTTATTCCTACACAAGCTATCATATCTTAAATCACCCATTAAGATGGTCATACTAGACTCATGGTATCTCAACAATTGAAATTCTACAATCACAACTCAATACACAATTTCACCATTCTCGAGCAATAACGAACTCATTTCAAATATTGTTCACATCACAGCGAAGCCACCAATATATATATATATATATATATATATATATATATATATATATATATATATATATATATATATACGTAGTCATCCACTCAGGAATGCCACTAATACCAACTATAGTCACAGTTAAACTAATAACTCCAAGACAATATGGTAACTATGCTCATAACGAATATCGTGAGATTTACTCACCTCTGAATCCCGCTGGGTCTTCACACGCTAACCAAGATAAGCACAATCGTCCCAATCTACTCAACACAACTCTGTCAAGTACCTAATCACATACGGTCCCAACTTAGTACACGAATCACAAGCGATTAAAGTCTGAAACCCCCGTTTTGAACTAAAACCACAAAAGTGACGCCAATTGAGGCAAAACCACATCCGAGACCACCCAAAGTTTCCGGAATACTTTTATGATCGATATGTCAAAACCACAAGTCGATCAAACACTCGAATCCTCATGGATCGAATAATCGAACGGTTCGAAACAGTAAAAAATCATAACATATTCATACGATCTCCAAAAATTACGTATTATATATCAAAATGCTGGTATCGACGAGTAGATGATATATAAAACTTGAAAATGTCCCTTACATGGCTGGAACGCCGTCACAGGCGGTTGCACAACCACCACCGGCCAAAATTTAAAACCACATTAATCCAACCGTCCAAAATGTCAAGAACACCAAGTAGAGCAACTTTAATACCTGGGGTTCAAGCCAACTCAGCCTAGATCGGCTAACATCAAGCCCATAAGCCAAGATTACACTGTTCACTCCGAGTTGAACCAATTCCAATGTGAATCAATCGAAACCACCACAAGGATCAACAGGGGAGGTTCCTATGACACAAACACGCTTTGTTTCAAGCCTACCCGTCGCCGGAGGAGAGAATTCCGGCCGGGTCCGACTGAACTCGTCTTCGCCGCCTTGCAGCGCCGCCGTGGGTGAGAATCACCACTAGGACACCATAGGGAGGAGTGGAACGAAGAGGCGAAGAGGTCTGGGTTGGTTTCACTGTCGGAGGTCGCCGGAGATCGAAGAAAATACCAGGTCGGGTTGCGGGTCCGGGTTGAGTCAGTCGAAAAGAAGAGAGAGAACAGAGCGTTTGCAAGCTTCCGGTTTTGGAAACTTTCCAAAAATATAAATAGTAATTTCTGAAAATGGAAACTCCTATTTATAGTGATTTCCTAAATTCAGTTTACCCCCTCCAACTTAGGGGTAAACATCAAGTCAGTCCCTAAATTTTTTTTTTAATCACGATCGTCCCTGAAGTTTTGTTTTTCATCTCCCTCGTCCAAAATTTGAAAATGGCTCGAACCATGACGTCATATGCTGACGTGTCTCCGACATAGGGACCCACTTTTCAGACTTAAACCCTAACTTTGGACGAAATGTCCAAATTACCCATTGTTACCTCCCTCCATTACGAGGTCATTACACGACCAGAAACCAAAAGCCTTATCCTTAATCCAAACACCAAACAGTAAACGATCACACTCTCTCTCTCTCGCATCTTCATTCACTCGAAACCCAGATTGAAGAACCTGATCAAGAGATTGCACGATTATAAGGTACAATCATTGGCGACATGGCTGGGGCCGTTGATGAATGGATACCTCGAACGCAAAGTGGAGGCGAGGAAATCCCAAATTACAGTGAGTTAATGTTTTGAAATTAAGATTTTGGAAATTGATTTAGGGTTTTGGTGGTTGGGGTTTTGTTTAGGGGGTTATTGATTTTGGATTTAGGGTATGTTTGTTTGTGGTTTTCGGATTTTACATTTGAATTGAATATGAAAGGGACTAGCTTTTTTGTGAAATGCTTGAGAAATTGATGGACTTGAAGCTTCGAATTCATGTTTTTTTTAAATTAGGGTTAGGATTTTGACATATATGGTTTGGAAGATTCTCATTTTGCGGGTTTGGGTTAGGGTTCCCAAATTTTAGGGTTTTTTTTTTCTCTTGTTTTTTCTGATTCTCTTTCATAGAGTTTTGCAAGTGATTATTGGTTTAGATATGTACTTGTTGTTGGGTAGCTGAAAATGGGATTTAAGAAAGGTGACTGTAAGTGGTCCTCGTTTTGTAATGTTTAAAGTTCTGCCTTCCCCACAATATACTCCACTTGATCTTCTCTCCAAGGCCTTTTTGTCTACTCTCATTCCCTCAGCAAAAGTTCTTTGGAGGATTACGGTGTGTAATCTGGTTTGGTGTTTGTGGACGGAAAGGAATTACATAACGCATGAGGGAGGTAGCTTCTCTTTTACTAAGTTTATGCATTTTACTATTGTGAGCATTAAAGAATCAGCTGGGTTAGTTTATTCTTCTTCTACTTCTACCTCTTCCCTTCCTATCTTCCAGTTCTTAGGGCTATCACAGTTGAGAGTTGCAGCCCCTAGGTTCACAATAGTGCAGTGGCTCCCTCCCCCTCCTCCTTGGATAAGGGTCAACACCGATGGGTCTTTTAGAGACTCAGATATTGTAGGGCTTGGTGGTCTTGCAAGGGATCATGTGGGGAGTTTATAGGTTCGTGGCCTAATTATAGGTTTCGTTAATTCTGTTACTATTTGCTTTGTTATTCTGTTTATTTTCTTTAGTCTGCCTTGCTCTAGTTTGGTTAGGTTTCCTTTCCTATTCTAGATTGCCTCAGAGCTTTGAGCTTTTCTATTTCAGGGCCTGGTATTGGTCTAGTCCACTGGTCACTATGTATTTTATTTCTCATTTATTAAAAAAAAAAAAAAGGTGGTCCTCTTATAGGGTTGAGTGGTCCTAATAAAGAATTGATATTGAGGGTCTTTCGGTGGTTGGAACCATTATGCATGTGTTGTTGAGTATTTATTGTGTGTTTTTGGAAACTTTTTACTTGCATTACTGGTAGTTTTCATGTGCTGCTATGCTATGTTGTTTAGTGGTTGTTATAGCTCAATTTGTCTTCATTTGCAGTACACCCTGATAACTCAATTTGTCTTCATTTGTTTTATGGATTTTTCTACATGGTCATTCTTTGATTCTATAACCAACTTCATTACTGTAGAGAAAGAGAGATGCAAAAAGGGCAGCAAAAAAACCATCAACTGGATCAACAGCCACATCTGGTACAGCCAAAGGCAGACCACCAAAAGCATCATCAAGCAAGAGTAAATCTGCTTCTACACAGGCTTCATCAAGGTCCTCTGTGAGGATCCGAGAAAATGCAAAGAATGCTGGGAAATAGGTGAATGTTCTGTAAATGGGATTGGCAACCGAGGTTAGGATTTAGAGATGCATGTTGCCATATTTTGTGCAACCTTGTGCTGTGTATGCAAGGTTGCTAGGTCTAATCTTTTGCATAGATGATTAGACCTATAATTTTGTGCAACTAATTCCAAACTGTTTATTTTGTGGGTTTGGAGGTAGAACAGATTATGCATCTATTTGGTTGCCAATTATGAACATCTTTCAATATTAACAGCTTTCATTTTAGTAATTTCGGGTCTGCCTTTACTTTGTGGTAATTTTTATTTTATTTTTCATTTTTTGTACATTTTCTGGTCATTTTGGAGGCTAAGGTAATCTGTTCTCATCATTTTCTGCCACGTCTGGTAATTATATTATGGTTTTAGGGATTAGTTTGTGTTTATTTTAAATGTTGGAGGAAAAAATGCTTCAAATGTCTATTTTGCCCTTCTAGCTGATTTTAAGTCTGAAAAGTGGGTCCCTATGTCGGGGACACGTCAGCATATGACGTCATGGTTCGAGCCATTTTCAAATTTTGGACGAGGGAGATGAAAAACAAAACTTCAGGGACGATCGTGATTAAAAAAAAAATTTAGGGACTGACTTGATGTTTACCCCTAAGTTGGAGGGGGTAAACTGAATTTAGTCCTTTCCAAAAATATCCGAAACTTCCAAAGGCCATAACTTCTTCATACGAACTCTGATTTTCACGTGCCACATGTCCACGAACTCGTATCGACGCGTTCTACAACTTTCGTGAAGGAAGTTTTCAGAGAATCTCAACGAATAAAAGATTGACTAAAATAAAATGTTTCGAGTAATTATTCGTCTGAAACACTTCCGCTTCACCCACAAACTACAAAATCATCCAATAACCACTAATTAAATTCCAAAAAATCATCAAAAAATAATAATGAATTTTCGGGGTATTACACATAATTTATTAGGTTTTGAAATATGTATGTATTTACCATTTGTTTATTTTTCTCTATTGAAAACAAAACAAACTTTCTAAAATTGTACAAAACTCGGAACCCAGCAAACTCTGAAGTCTGAACCAAGTTGTAGCAACAGTTTCTTATTTTCACCTTTTTCTTCTTTGTATTATGTTTCCCAAACTAGTGATAAAATGTTACTTGAGTTGCGTAGACGCCCGACTATTCAAATATGAGATCTTATGAGACGTGTTTTTGATTTTTATGTCTTAGGATACGAGTATATTTAATATACAATATATAAGTAAAAAAATTATTATTAGTAGACGAATCATATCATGTGACACGAACGTCGTAGACGAGATCTACTCGTTATTACTAAAATTTCCTACTCGCAATAACCCAACAATGTAGAATAACTGAATAAGGCTAAACTTGGCCGGAAAAAGGAAATGAGAAAATTAATGGGTCTAGAGACTTGGTTTTAACCCAAGATTTCAAGATAGCAAAAAGCCCAACTTGGGTAACAGAGAACTGGGCGCGCGCGAGAGAGACGCAGAGAGCGAGAAAAATAGATATGAAACTGAAAAAAGGGATTCAATTTATGTGAATAGGCTAAGTGCAAGCCCATGGTAAGCTTCTATCTTGGTTTATTCTTCATTTCCGTTTTCACAATTCTACAAAGATTGAAACCCCTTTTTTTTTTTTTTTGGATTTTTTTTGGGCACTGTCAGATTATTCTGATTGATTTGATTCTGCACAAGAAGAAAGCTTATACCCATTTGCTGTATAATGTGATTGACTCGCAAGCTCCCGCCTTTCAGGTACTGAAATTGCTTAGTTTTGCTTAATGGTCATTGTGTATAGTTTTATAATACAGATTTTGGTTACTGGGTTTTTGAGTAATGGTGATTTCTTGACACAATTTGCAGGGTTTAGTGGAATTCAACTTTCGGGTTTCTTCTTTTGGATGCTTGTTTCCATTCTAATCGTTTTACAGGTCTGGAAATGTTCTTCTGTGATTTTGATCATTGATTTATTTGTATGATCCTCCAATACTGTGTCACTCAAAGGTTAGATGATGAAGCATTTACAGTCTTGGACATCATTTTACAGTTTTCAATTTCAATATCTATGTCACTATTTGTGCTTGGTATCTACTAAATGCATATATCCAACTAGTTTATAATGTTCATGATGTTCAGTTTCCTCCTTCCTAAGAATTAAAGGCATGTATATGTTGTGAGTTCAAAACAGAAACAGAATATACACAAAATTCCATTAAACATTAAAGCTTCATAATGAACAGCATCCACAAGAATATTAGGGTAATAGTGTAATACAAACAAGAGCGATATGATGAGTGATACAATATTTGGTTTTAGGCATGAGGTGTTCAGACTTTAAGTCTGAAGGCCTCTCTATCACCTTTGATTGTATTCATACGTCTTGGAAATGATTGTAACCAGACAGAATACTGCTGTCTGATTATTACTAATATGTCTTTAAGACTCCAGCAACCATGTAGCAGCAGGTCCTATATAAAGCCGCTTCCAGATTACTGACTATGCAACAGTTGCATTGCCCATAGTGGCCTTTCAGGCTAGAACTAATGACTTCGGTCAGAAAGATATGCTTTAAGGAGATGCATCCTAGAAAACGAAAGAATTCTTTAAATTTCTGCCAGCTTCGAACTGTTGTCTGCTTCTAGGACTTTCAGTTTCTTCTAGGGCAGATAAACAGCAATATAATGCCTCTGCAGCTTCACTGACCTACAAACAGAAACCAGATTTGCCAGGAAGGAGCTGCTTATGAGAGAAGACATCTTTATTTGCCTGGACTCGTGACATTCAGAGAAGGGTAGACTTCCGGATGGCAGCTGCCCAAAAGAAAAAGAAAAGAAATACAGGTACAGACTAGTAGTAGCTGCCCTGAGTTGTAATTGAATGCCAAAACGATTAAGAAGTTTAAGAAACCTCCAGTGCAAGAAATACAGAAAAGCTGCAATTGTATGCCAATCAAGACAGCTGAGAATTTCATATAAGTTGGAGATTTATTAAAATTATTATTAGGAGATGTTCTTTTTCTTTAAAATTGTTATTAGGATATGTTCTTTTTCATTAAAATAAATAATTTTGCAACACACAAATGATGTAACATAGCAAACTACCAAAGTAGTTCAGTTGGTTGAGAATACTTCCGTCATCTGCACACACAAACACAAATGATGTCACATAGCGAACTACCAAAGTAGCTCAGTTGGTTGAGATTACTTCTGTCATCTGCACATACACACAAACACAAATGGTGTAACATAGCTAACTATCAAACTAGTTCAGTTGGTTGAGATGGCTTCCGTCATCTGTTGTAAGGGTTCGACTCTCCTGTGAGCAAATATGTTGTAATCTTTTGTAAACCCTTGGGATCACTCCGCAGGGCCAGAAATCGACGCAGTGCCTGTCCCAAGTCTCAAAGAGACTAGGTTTCCCACCCTTTGGTGGAACTTGGTCAGAAATCCACCCAGCGCTTGTCCCAGGTCTCAAGGAGACCGGGCTTCCCACCTTTGGTAGAACTTGGTTTTTAAAAATTCTTCCCCTTTTGGGGCAAGGGTTTGAGACCAGGCTTCCCACGCTTTGGTGGAACTTGGTCAGAAATCAACCCAGTGCTTCTCCCAAGTCTAAAAAAGACCGGGCTTCCCACCCTCGGTGGAACTTGGTTCTTGAAAATTCTCCCCTCTTTTGGGGCAGATCAATCCAGTGTTTGTCCGAGGTCTAAAAGAGACCGGGCTTCCCACCCTTGGTGGAACTTGGTTCTTGAAAATTCTCCCCTCTTTTGGGGCAGATCAACCCAGTGTTTGTCCCAGGTCTCAAAGAGACCGGGCTTCCCACCCTTGGTGGAACTTGGTTTTTGAAAATTCTCCCCCTTTTGGGGCAAGATCCATGTGACAACCGAGCCAACTGCCCTCGGTGGACTTGCTTTAAGAAGTCTCCAAAGCCCCCAGTTCAAGAAATGCAGAAAAACTGTGACTGTATGCCAATCAACAGAGCATTTCATATAACTTGGAGATCTTTGAACCATTTGTAGGAGAATATCACCAATGGTAATAATGCGAGTTAGACACACATTATTACCGAGGCCTCTTTTGATATTCTCCTATAAATACAGGTTGATTAGCTATACTGGAGTGTTGCTCCAATGGCTAATGTAGAATAATCGTTTACCGATCCATAGACGACTTTGGTGTTTCTGTCACTGCTACCTCCATCAATAACTGTATCTGAGAACTTTGCGAGAGAAAAGTCAAAACCTTCTATTAAAGGTGGCAAATCATCCCATCTAATAAAATTATTGTGATGGGAACAATCTCTCGGTTCTCTGTTTATTGATAGTGGTTCCAGTGACTGAAATGAATCAGATCCCAGATTTTCTGCTGGTTGAGAGAATAATCCTGAATTAACAGTCACAGAAAGAAAAAGTTAAATTTGGTTACAATTCTGGTGGTGCTGCATATTTAGTTGTTTAAATAAGAAAGGGTTATAGAGTATGCTTATTCTCACCTTTGGAATCGCATCTGCAGCATGATTTTCAGAATTAGATGTAGTGTTGCTAACTAGTTCGTCAACATCAATTGTTGAAATATGATTCTTTTTAGTAGGAGAAGGGTCATTATCCCTAAATTGATATTTCCTCTTACGACATTCATCAATATGGACATTGGTGGTGTGTGAAACATTGCCCAGCTTTATTGGTGACTGCAGTTGAGGTGGCGGAGGTTGATTAAAGAGTGAGTCCAGATTTCCTGGCTCATCAAGTAGCTGTTAGATCAAGAATCACAAACACGATAGTGTTAGTTACATTTTCAATATACTTCTTGTGCTTCAAATTAAAAATTTCATAGCAGAAATCAAAAGGCATGTTTGTTCTCACCTCTTCAACCATATCGGAATCAGATGAATTGCAGCTATCAGTTTGACCTTCAACAGAAATCGAAAGAACATTTCCCAGCTGTTTGGATGCTTGATTTTCAACATTGAAGGCCATACTGCAGCTACCACTACTAGGTTCTCCTCCACTGCAGAATGGACCATCCTGCTCATCATGATCAGACTTGTCTAACTTTTTCTTCAAGCGGCAGAGAACAAAGTCCCCGATCTGCTCATCAGAATCGGCCTTAGTGAGATAATACTCATGAATAACCCAGTCAGTCTTCTGTTTTTTCTGCACTCCAGTTTGGTAGAAGGTCAAGATCCTCTTCCCCCCGATCTGCTTATCAGAACGTGTCCGAGTGATTCTGCGGTCCCTGCCTTGCTTCTTCCAGGAGCCTTCCTCTGTGGTCCTGTTGGACCGAGTGCTTTTGCATTTGCTGTGTTTAAAAACTCTCGGACTGAAGAAGTACCACTGCATGTCCGGAGAGTCTGCCATGGTGAACCACTCCCTCTGCAGAAATTCCGCCCTTGTGAACACCAGTGCTGCAAAATTGCTACACAACTCAAGCCTCGACCTCTACCAGATTATTTATACCATGCACGTACATACATGTTTGTGTGAAGGACTATGAATGCAAGCTAAAATAGTTTGAAAATTGATGGTTTGGTAAATCTACATGCATAACACATGGAAAACAAGTACACAGAATCTGGAGACAGATGGCTTACCTGGTAAGTCGCGGGGCTCGTGCTTGCACACATCGATTTCAGGGATGATGGCCTCGATTTGGGGATCCTTGCGCTGATTCTTCTTCTCCAAGTAATGACTCAGCAGCTCCTCGTCGGAGGGCTGGAATCGGAAACCCTTAGGAAGTGTAATGCGGCCGTTACTCATCATCATAAATAGACTGTTGTTTTAGCTGAGGAAGTGCAGAGGAAAGAGTGAGGTCGTATTTATAATGTCCCAAGTGATCACTGTGTTTCGAGTTCAAAGTCGCTGACATGTCTTCCCAAGCAAGTTCAGCTGAGTGGGATGGAGAGGCTTGCAGCATTGGTGTGTCCCACCTCTGACGACCAATCATGCGTTTAGTTCTTACATTTCACTGTCCTTTTGAGGAATCTGACTTTATCTCAACTCCCTCTTGCAAGTTCAGCCTTTGTCGTTTATCCATTTGAGACTGGGAATTACACACACCAGGAACATTGGCCAAAAAAAATTGGAGAAATTTTTGGTGGGAACATTCGGAAGTCTCATCCAGTGGAGCAAAGTCTAGTTCAGGAGCATGATACAGTGTCACTGTAAATCTTTCAATGCTAATTTATAGATAGTTTATATGTCCGGAGTTGAATTATGTAGTATATAATTTCCAAAAAAAATGTAAAATAACATGTAAAATAATTATTTATCCAAAATAAAATAAATTAAAGAAAATATGATAATTTTTACGAATTTTTGTTTATACGAAAGAAATATGACAGTGCTTCATATCATAGGTTTAGAGGGAATTTGTTTCGCCCTTGACCACAATTCATCTAATAAAATTGATTGCTTTGGTTAAAAAAAGAATTGTGATTCACAGTTGAAGAAAAATAGTTATATAATAGACTCAGAGAACATCTGAAACCCATTTGATGAAGAAAAGTAACAAGTAGAATACAATAGTGATAGACTAGTCTACCATAAGGTAAAGTTTGTATAGAAGACTACTTAAAGATCAGCAGTACTTTAAAACGATGTTGCTGGCCAAATTCTTTCTTTGTATTTAAAGGCATTAGTACTGCTTAACTCCAATTCAAATTATTATCTTTCGATTTTAACATTAAGCTTGCATAAGCAGATGACCAGTGAGAGGTTTCAAAGTTTCAATGCCTTCAACCTATTTTGTTCTGCATCGGTAGCCATGTCGTACCCAAATTCCCAAACTCAGTCTTACAGTGATTTTTTTGTATTTGCTATTGAGCCATCAACAGAAAAATGGAGATAACAGTACACAAAATCCCATTAAACTTGATAAATTACTTATAAGGTTTCAAACTATTAACAATCACACACATTTGCAACTAATACTCCATCAACCAACTAGCTATTACATTTCAGTAACTGTAAGTAACAACTAATTTACAAATAACCCTACTAGCTATAGGTTTAGTGACATTTTTCTTTAGTATCAAGAATGAGGTCCGGGACCATTCTACCTAACAATCTGAGTGCAGAGAGCAAACCATCAATCCTGCTAAAAAAGTTCGTGTTACTTAGAAGATTGTCATATCTTTGTAGGATAATATCAGACCTTTTGGAGTTCATTAGCTACATTGGAGGGTATTTCCAATAGCTAATGCAGACGAATATTGTACCCATCCATGGGCTACTTCAGTGTTTGAATCATTGCTTACTCCACTATCCCCATGGTAGACCCTTCCTAGTGAGTTTGGCAGGTTAGAGTCTTTGAAAGGAGTCTGCTGTTTGATCAACCGAGTAACAATCCTGGTAAGCAAAATTTGTATTCAAGAACTTTGTGAGAGAAGAGTCATTATGCCCAAATGAAGATTGCAACTCATTGCTTTCAGTATTATGTAGAGCATCTCCAAATTCTGTGTACATCAGTGGCTGCGATGTGAAATTTTGTGGCTGGAATGGATAAACCACTGATTCCAAATTTTCTTTGGTTTGAGGATGATGCACCTAGATTAAGAATCAAAAACAAACAAGCATTGAGTTTGGTGCTTGAACATACTTGGTTGAGATAAAATTCATATAGCAATATAGCATACCATTCTCACCTCTGGAACCTTAAAATCTGTAGCTTGATTTTCAAAATTAGACATGATTTGTCTAACTGATATGCCAACTTCATCGGTTGAAACATTTTTTTTAATTGCAGATTGCCAATTATTGCATTCACCACAATAGAGATTGGCATCTGGAACATTTCCCAACTTTGTGTATATTGATAACTGCAACTTTGAGGGCTGGTAATCTTGTGGTTGAAGTGGATGTGGAACATTTCCCAGCTTTGTGTATATTGGTGATTGAAACTTTGAGGGCTCGTAATCTTGTGGCTGCAGTGGATGTGGAACATCTCCCAGCTTTGTGTATATTGGTGACTGCTGCAGTATGGCAGGACAGTATTC
The DNA here is from genome assembly GCF_958449725.1 of Rosa rugosa. Taxonomy (NCBI): domain Eukaryota; kingdom Viridiplantae; phylum Streptophyta; class Magnoliopsida; order Rosales; family Rosaceae; genus Rosa; species Rosa rugosa. Next base: position 19,234,473 of record NC_084825.1, read on the forward strand.
TTGTGGCTGATGTGGACCAAAGAGTGAATCCAGATTTTGTTCTGACAGATCACGTAGCTGAATTAACAATCACAGAAAAGCAAGCATTAGTTCATACTTTTATGCGCATATTGAGTTATTGTATGAAGATGTTCAAAGAGGATGCGATTTCACATATCATCTACAACTTCATTTCTAACTTAGACTAAATGTAGTTAACAGCAGGCTCATTATATCATCAGTGGTTGGAAAGATATTCTTGTAACATAAGAATCAGCAATTTCTGTTTCCACTCGGTCTTGTGACTTAAGTTCTGCTATAGTAGCCGAAATGTTTAACAACAACAGAAGCATGTTCATTCTCACCTGTGGAAACACATCATACACAGCCTCATTTTCATCACAGGTTGAAACTTCATTCCCGTCTAATAGACAAGAATCACTATCTCCAAATGGTGATTGTAACTCATTACAATCATCATTAGTGACATTGGTTTGCAGAACAGCTTCCAGCTTTTGGGACACCGGTGACTGCAGTGCTGAGGAGCAGCAGTCATCCAGAGCCTGAGGTTGATGGAATAGCAACTCCTCATTTCCCTGTGCCCGAGTATAAAATCAGGATTCAAAATTATAAGCAAGCAAGATCTTAATTTCGATATACTTCTCATGCTCCATATATCAACACAAAAGAACATCTTTGTTATTACCTCTTGATTCATTTCAGACACACTCACGCTACCGGGTTCTCCTTCATTACTGACTGAAGAATCCTTCTTATCTGATCTAATCTTCAAGCGACAGATAACAAAGTCACCCTGCGTAAATTTGAGGCGAGATCATGGTTAATAAGTATGAATCTCTATGACACACATCAAACACATAACTCATTTCTAATTCCACTGATGTCTATGACATACTAAACCCTCAATCCACTAAACAGAGTTAGAAACCAAAATAAAACAAGGAAACTCAATTATCTTCTTCTGTTGCAACTTGAGGTTTATTTAAATGTGGCATTGTGGCTAATGGGTTTAGGACAATCTGCAACATTGTTGACACATTGAAAAAGGGCATGAGTTTGAGGTCATAGCGAGATGAACTCAGAGAGAAATTAAGAATTGCTTCCAGTAATGTTTTAGTTCCTATCTTGCTTTGAGGTCAACCAGTTGGTCTTTTACATCACGTATAATTAGTATATGCATATAGGCATTCACTTTTGTAGGGTCGATCAACCCTCTAGTGTGAGATACTTTCACAGAAAACTGATAAAGAGAAATAGAGACTGACCTGGGCCTGCTTAATAACTCCATTTCCAGGAAGATAGTACTCATGAATGACCCAGCTGGTCTTCTTCGATTTCGGCACACGACCCTGGTAAAAAGTCAATGTCTTCTTCATCCCAATCACAGCTTTTGATCGTCGAGCTTTAATTCCACGCTCCTTCCCTGTGATCTTCCAGTATCCCTTCTTGGTGCTCCGATTCGAGCGAGAGCTTTTGTTGTACTTATAAGCCCTTCTGGTGAAGAAGAACCACTCCATGTCATGAGCCTCTGTCTCAGTCCCCAACAATGCTGCCCACACAAAAACACGAAAATCAGAACCTGCCCTGTTCTTAACGCATGATATTCAGAAATGGGTAGTGATCAAAATTGAGAAAGGTTGAGTCTTTAGTTACCAGGAAGCTCAGCCGGCTCGTATTTGCAGAGGTCGATTTCAGGGATGATTTGGTTGATTTCGGAATCATTTCCGCCATGAATCTTCTTCTTCAAGTAATGGTTCACCAGCTCCTCTTCGGTGGGATGGAACCTGTAGCCTACCGGCACTGAAAGCGGCGTCGTTCTCTCGCTGCTCATATTGTTGTTGTGTTATACCTCCTCTCTTTGAATGGTGAGCTCTGAGAAACAGAGGAGCAGAGTGAAGGTGTATTTATGGCCATCAAGTTCAAGTAAACCCGTCATGTCATTACGTGGCATCCAAACCCCTCTAGCAAGTTTAGATAAAAAAAAGTGAGGAATTGGAATTTCTAAACTTTTTCCCATTTCTGTGTAAAGATTTGCTGCAGAGTTTGTGATTGGAGGATGGAAGAGATGTCCAATTGGGTCTCCAGACGTGATTCCCAAGTAGTCAAGGCCTTCGACTGGAAGGAGTCTAAGTGGGTCCTCATTATTCTATTTCTAATGGGTGCTTTCATCTATTAAACCAGATCTTTTTCTTTTTGTCGATTCAATCATATCAACAAGTACAAGAACAATTCTCAGGTTCACCCCTTGGGGTGAGCAGCATATTCACCATCTCTTATGATTAACGCATAATAACTTTTTAATTTTCTAATCCAACCATTCAAGTTGTATAATGTAATACAAAGATTAGTTCTGTAAAAAATCAATCAAATTGAAGATCTTTTAATTATTCATTTATATGAAATACATGGACGGTTCATCATAATAGCAGTAAGTATTGTTAGAACCGTCCATTTATTTGATTCAATTAGATAATTAAACGATTTCCGATTCAATTGATTTTTTACAGAGATGATCTTTAAATGCTAATTTAAGATATGGACTGTTGGATTATAAATTTATTAAGTAAAAATGAGTTAATCGATAATAGGGGTGAATATGCTTGTTCACCCAGGGGTGAATCTAAGAATTGTTCCAAGTACAATTGGAGAGAAGCAAAACTTCCTGATGCGGTTACTCATTTTTGACATACACAGAATATTGCTAGCTGAAACTATTCTCTCTCTCTTTCGTTTCCATTGTCTTGTGCCATGATCTATTAGGTTTTGGTTCTGTTAAGGGAGACTGTATGTATTTACCCTTTATTTTTTGGGAAATTCGTCCAAACAGTGTCTGAACTTTTCCAGACTATTAATTTTCATACCTATACTTTGAAAAATGTCATAATGGTATCTGAAGTTTTGGCCCCGACCCAATTTTCGTACCTAGCAACAGTAAAGTCGTCAACGGCGTTAAATTTTCAGGGGTAAAAGCGGTACTTCATGTATTTTGGTACAGTAAATCAATTTTAAAACAATGAAAATCCAAAATAATCCCCAAACTTTGACGTTAGGGAGACTCGAACCCCAACCCATCCCAACACATATGGGAATGAACGCCTCAACCACCAGGATGCTTGCCTGTTGTTAGTATATGGTAAACAAAAATTATATATATCATTTAGTTTAAAAACACTTTTTCTTTGACCATTCTGTCATCTTCCTTCTCGTGTTGCAGCCTCTGCAAGTATCTCTCTCTCTCCTCCTCCTCCTTCATTCCAGATTCCCAGCCACAAATTTCTTACTATTAATTTTTCTTCTTAAGTTGCAAATACCAGTAGCCCAAAATCTCAATTGTTCCTTCTCCAATTCTTCTATTTCTTCTTTCTTTTCCTCTGTTTTCTTCATCTCCTTTCTTCTCCTCCATATCTGTTAATATATCTGGAGATCAAACCTCGAACTCGCCGGCTTTCATGGTGTATTTGCCTCGGTAGATGGTTTTGAACAAAATGCCTCGGTTTTGTGCCGAGGCCAGCCCTGACTCTCTCTCTTCTCTCTTCAGAAACTACATCGGAAAACCCGAGAAGCTTTCGGGCTTCACTCTGCCACCATCGCCAGTCATTCGGAGTAGGAGTCGGAGGAGACGACGCTCTGAACACTGCAACCCACTCCACCCTGCATCCCAGCGTGCCCCGGAAATCATGGGCGAAAGACTAAGCAGTGTGGCGTCCAAAATCATGGGCGAAAACGGCGTCGTCCACCTTTCTGTCGCCTCCTCTCATCGGCTCTGCGCCGGCATGGGCCTCCCGTCGGCAAACACATAGTCCTCGACAAACCCCTCCCCATCAACGACGAGCTCGTCTGGGACAACGGCACATCGTTTCCCCCACCCTGTTTCGATCGCATCACCGACACCGACGGAAAGTGTATAGGCAAGGAGGTTGGAAACGTCGTCGTCGGAGTAGGAGGAGATGAGGCGGTTGACGATGAGGACTAGGGAGTCGATGTGGGGGACGAGGGAGTTAAAGGGTTTCGAAATGGCGAGGCAGCGAATCAGGGTCTTGGTGTCCGAGACCAGGTCGAAGATCTGGAGGATCACGGGGTCCGGGAGCCGATCAAAGCCGTCTATTTCCATCCTCAGAAAGAGAGAGAGAGAGAGAGAGAGAGAGAGAGAGAGAGAGAGAGAGAGAGAGAGAGAGAGAGAGTGAGAGAGAGAGAGAGAGATTTGAGCGCATAGGGTTTTCTGGGAATGTCATGGTTTCAGTGGAGGAGAAGAAGAGGATGGAGACGAGTGGTGAGAGAAGATGAACAGTAAAATGACGAAAATATCCCTGAAAATTTAACGTCATTGACGACTTTACTGTTGCTAGGTACGAAAATTGGGTCGGGTGATACGCTCAAAGCAAGCGCATAATTTAACCCTGAAAAGATCGTTAGTAGTATAAGCAAATAGGGATCGTTCTATTCCGGGGATTGAGGGTACACCTGTCATTGTCAAACAATTAAACAATTAAAATTAAAACAAAGTATAATATTCACAAATGTATTCACAAAATATAAACATTTTACACGAAAAGGGGGGATTTTGTTTTTGGTTTTTTTCGAAAATGAAACTAAGTTAACAAAAACAATTAAAATGCAAAAACATAAAAATACGAATGGAATGAAGGAACAAAGATCAAAACCGAAACTTATGATTAAAATTGATTCAAACCCTAATATTGTTCATCTAAGTCATGAGAAAGGAGTTGATCATGTGAAACATTCGAAAGCAAATGAATTCCCATTTTTTACTTTTCAATGCTAATTAACCTAAGCGAAAGCACCTAGATTAATCCTATCAAACATGCAATCAAACCCTAGAAAGCTAGTCAATCATGTCATGTTTAACGCATTACACATAGAGAAAGGCTATCAACTCAAGTGTACAACTTAGTATGGAAAAGTCCACCTAATTGCAATTCTCTTTAATTAAATTCGATCTTTGTACAAAACCTTTACTACTTTGATTCAAATTTACACAAAACGAAAAGTCGATTTCATGTTCTTAAACCTAGCACCATTCATATCGAAACCCTAAGTGTTTGCAACCACATAAGATTAAAATACAAAAGTTATCTATAACGCAAATTTAATTAAACAAACCCACATAAGCAACTCTCGAATCACAATATATGAATCTGAAAATTCTCAATTAATCATAAAAATTCCAGAAATAATACTTTGTTCAAACATATATGTCAACTAGTTCATAACCAACGAAATTCAAAGCAAAGGTTACAAAGGAGAATAGGATTACACCGTGGATGAAGATGAGATGGATGATTCACGTTGTGGATTCTTGAAACTCGAAAGCAAGCTTCAAGGATGGCTATGGATGGAAGTGCTCACGGCTTCTCTTCTTCTTCTTTGGCCTTGCTTGAACTCGTGGAGATGACTAAACTTGAAACTAGAGGATGGAAAGGAAAATGGAAAGGAAATGGAGAGACAAAGAAAATGGAATGGATGAAGGAATGTCTTTCTTCTTTGTTGTAGCCTCTATTTATAGGCTACCAAGCAAAACTATTTGGATTTAAACAAATGATGATATGTTAGGTTTGAGCATTTAAACATTAATGGAATTTATTAGGTTTGAATATTTAAACACTAATGGAATTTGTTAGGTTTGAGTCACTTTCTACTCATTTTTCCTTCAATTAATTCTCCACCAAGACTTCAGATTTTGCCCGTGACTTCTTCATATGAAATGATCCATCATGAGTGTAGATCATTCTGTAAAATTTTCAGAATTTATCTCCATGTGTTTGGACCGGAATTTCTGCTGGACTCCTTACAGGTCCAGTTTTCCAGTTTTGCTTCTGCAGAACATTGGGCTGACTGTTTGAAGGCCTTCCACTTCTTTTTGGCTCTTGCACTCTTCATAAGAAATGTTTCTTAGGATGTCTAGAATGAATCTGGAAGGTTTCAGCTCATTTGAAGTTCATTTGGTCAGGTGGTCGCTCCTTCTTCCTTGCTTGGCTTGGTTTCTCCTAGCCGGAGTAGGAAAATGTGTAAAGTTGACCTTTTTAGTGCATTTCCATTTTTCTCCATCATTTTATGGACCTAACACTTATTTCATCATCATCTACTCCAATGTACCTAAAAATAAAAATTGAATTAAAAATCGATTCGTTAAGGAATTAACTAAGCAAAATGTGAGGAATTAACTATTAAAATATCACATTAAAATGCTTCTATCAAATTCCCCCACACTTAGCTTTTGCTAGTCCCTTAGCAAAATCAAAACACAGACACAACTAAGACTCAACGAAAATTTAAAGACTCTACAAATACAATGACTCTATTGCCCTTCAACTTTTTGTCTCAGCAATCTCTTACTTTCACCACACCAAGATTAGCACTCAACCAAGAATTAATGTTTAGGCATTCGAGAGTTAATTAAAACATGTAATCCACACATACACAAGTAGGACTTGGTTGTAACAATGGTGATGGGTTTAAGCTTAGCATGCTTCAGACAAGTATGATTCAAATCTCACAAGTATATCCCTCTTTCTTCTCTCAGATCATGGCAATGCTTAAAAGCTTATTCACTCAAGTACATGTGAAAGATAAACAAAGTAGATCACATATGTATAGAAACAAAAGCACATAATTTTTCTTTTAAAGATCTCATGAAGGATATCAACTACTTGCACGAATGGACTGCCATAGGTTCAACTCTTGTAACTTATCTCCACATCAAGGGCTGTCCCATCTTAAGGATCAAGAAGGTCCTCTCTCAAGGGTTGTAATGGGGCTCAGGCTCAAGGTTTAAAGAAACGAAAGGTAAGGATTTATCAAAGTGTCCTAAAAACCTAGTAGAGCTCATATGAATGTAGAGATTTCGAAATATTCCACCAAGGCATTGCAAAAACGTCACTTCCCCATAGTGGTAATATAAGAGGGCCAAATGTCTTCATGTTGGGCCCAATCTTCAATGTAAACTTCCCTTGAATCTAGTGAAATGGACAAAGGCCAAATTTTTCTGTAGTGGGCCTTCAATTCAAAGCAAACTCCAAAATCACTAAGTATGGGGTATTAAAGTCCATATACTTTTCTTTTTATTTCTTTTTAGCCGTATATATATATATATATTTTTTTCTTTATTTTCATTTTTCACGGCTTTCACATATCTTTTCTTTATGGACAATTCTACCCCCACACTTGAACTTTCACCTCTTCTCAATCTTCATCTTTAACACCAAACCCATGTAATATGTCTCAAAAGTTAGCTCCACTAAGTTCTTAGAACAAAGGGTAGAGTTGTAACTATACTAAGCTTCATGATTAAGGATTTTAAGGGTGATGAACGAAAAGGCTTAATGTAGGCTCAAAGGGGCTTAACTAGAGGGGTCCCACGACGGGCACAATTGGGGACACAAGTTTATTTGGCAATGGTGGTAATTCCTAGAGAACCTCTATCCCTTCCAGAATCAGGGCCATGTATTGATATCACGTCTCAACAAGCACAAGAGCGAATTCTAGCATTCTCTAGTCCATTAAACTTAATCTATGGCAAGCAGTCAATCAAGATGAAAGAATAATGAGATCATCAAAACATCGCCAAGAAATTAAGAATATATTTTCATTTCACTCCAAGAAAAAGGGACATGGCTCAATTATCTCACATGGGCTTTATGAATCACAACTCATCTTAACATGCTTATATTCTGTACCAAGGTCATGCAATCCATATCCACTACAAAGCACATAATTTTCATATATCTCAATTAACCAAAGAATACCATGTTAAAATCATCTCAATATTGTGATCCTCTTTTAGTCATGATTTCAGAGATATAGAATCATCCCAGACAGTTGAAAGGCATCCTATGACTCAAAACAAAACAAAAACAAGAACAACACATAAAGTGACGCAACATACAAGAAAAAAAAAAAAAAAAAAAAAAAAAAAAACGTTTTGGACTTAGGGATATTTCTCTTCTCCTTTCGGTAACTCCTTTGGAACATGACCAGGTGAAGAGAGGAACGATTTTGGCGGAGCTCAGCTCACTTGATTGACAGGGGATGAGACCCTTTGTCAGCACTTCTCATATCCAAACTAGACCTTTAGACATCACATCCCATTGGATGCGCCTACGATGAAGAAGATATTTACCCAAAATTCATTTTGACTCTAACAACAAACAAACAAAACAAACAAACTAAAGAACAAAGATAAACAAAAACCAAAACATGAATATAAAACCTAAAACAAAGTTAACGATTTTTTTTTTTTTTTTTTTTTTTTAATTTAATTTTTTTAATTTTCTGATTTTTCTGATTTTTTATTTTGTTTTCTTTTTATGACAAAAACTAACTACAAGCATTAATCCTTCCCCCCACACTTAAATCATACATTGTCCTCAATGTTAAACAAGTTAGAGCATGCAATGAACAATTATCATGTGAATGGAATGATTAACTCAAGAAAACCTAAAAACAAAAACTAAAAATGCAAATAACAAAGATACAATCAGAAAATAGTAATAGAGGAGATAGAGTTTAAGAGAGCAAATCTGCGTTGATGGCTCCTCCACAGCTACGGTTCAAATGGGTTGCCTCCCATGCAGCGCTTAATGTTTAAAGTCTTTCAGCCTAGACTTGTACCTCCATTTACTCCTTTGGAGGAGCGGTATGCGGGCGAGTGGCAGCCTTCTTGCTGGTTTCAGCCTTCGGAGGAGGGTTCTGATGGAGTGACATAAATAAAAAAAAACGGGGGAGGCAAGGTTCGAAACCTTAACTTGCTGCACGAAACCTTTGTCCCCAACCACTGGAGCACAAGCTGTGCTTAATATAATGTGTACAAATTTTATACTTATTATGTCATAAACGACCATAATAAAAATAAACGAGAGGCGAGGTTCGAACCTCAGACCTCTTGTACACGAACTTTACACTCAACCACTCGAGCACGGCTGCTCACGTTATTATCCATACCAATCCTTTTATTTAAACAAACTGTTTCAACTGTTTCAACAATTCGGCACAAAACATCCAAGACTGTTGCAGAAACCCAGCCCAACTCATCCAAAACTGTTTCAGAAACTCGGCCCATCATGTCCAAAACTGTTTCTGAAACTCGGCCCATCAGGCCTCCACCCACAGCTACAGTGATGCCTTGATCCGAGACAGGCCCAAGTACGGCCCACTTGTGTCACGGCTTATCCCTTCCGTGATTTATGGCAGTCAAATCTGCTTTCGGCTACAGCTGTCTGCCACAGCGCCTCGAGATTCCCTCGGTCCCCTTACACGCTCTCCACGCGCCAACAACTTTTCCGGGTTTCAGGGCGACTTTAATCCAACGCGTAGAATGAATCACAGGAATCGTCCATCCAACGGTGGAGATCTGCTCACCTCGCTCTATAAATAGGTGCATTCTGAGGGCGCAACTGTTCACTCCAAAGGAACGAAAATCTCTCCTGAGTTCCAGCCCCTCTCTCCCAACTCTTCAGCTTTTCCTCTTCTTTCAAAACTCAAAATATTTCTTCTTCGATTCAATCCTTCTCTTCTGATCTTCTCTCCCATCTAGTTGATTCAATCTCATCTTTCCTCTGAACTTTCAGATCTCCAACACACCATCATCATCCTTAATCCCTTTAACAACAACTCCTTCAAACACTTGACAACTTTACTCTTCGATCTTCACATCCCCTCAACCCATCACCATGGAACCACGAACTCTGCAACTGATGGAGCTACAAACCCAGCAACAAATCGAGGATGGAGGAAACAACCAAGCAGCCGGGAGTAGTGCCAACACAGATTTCTGGCGAAGCCGTGCCAGGTGGGTTCCTACTCCAGATCAAATAAGGATCCTCAAGGATCTTTACTACGACAAGGGAGTTAAGCGCCCAACTACAGAGCATATTCACGAGATCTGTCTCCAGCTGAACCAGTATGGACATGTTGAGGGCAAGAACATTTATTTTTGGTTCCAGAATGTCAGGGCTCGAGAGAAGCAGATGAAGAGGTGCAATCAGGCTGCTCAAGTGCCCATGGGAACTAGTTCTCCTGGTACTGGTGGATCCATTGATCTCAATTTTGGGCCAGCTGGTTCTACTGGTGCTGGTGGATCCATCGACATCAATTTTGGGCCAGCTGGTGGATCCATTGACATCAATTTTGGGTCCACTAGTTCTACTGATGATGGTAGATCCATTAATCTCAACTTTGGTTCCACTGATTCTACTGGTAATGAAGGATTTCTTGATTTAAATTTTGTTTCATATTCTTCCTCACACTTCAACACTAATACCAGTACAACTCTTTTGGCACAACAGGAGGACAAACATCCCTGCAACAACGAGGAGGAGATCACCAGGAGATTGAAACCCTTCCATTGTTCCCCATGCATGGTGAGGACATCTTGGGCATCATGAAGACTACTTCCGAGAGAGGTAGCGGTTATGGCGGTGGCTCTCACATTTCCCTTGAGCTCAGCCTCAACTCCTACAGAGATGCAGACATGGCTTAGTATAGAGTATTATTATTATTATTATTATTATTATTATTATTATTATTATTATTTTTTTTTTTTTTTGTAAATAGCTGAAATTAATAAGACTGAATGAATGCATTTTTTTTTTTTTTTTATTATTATTTTTTTTAATTTTTTTTTTTATTATTATTAAAAAATATAGGACTCAAAAATATTTATAGGACACAAAATGAAAGACAAAAATATTTATAGGATTCAAAATGAAAGACAAAAATATAAATCCCTTCCCCCACACTTAAATATTGCATTATCCTCAATGTAATCAATTAAAAGCATGCAATGAAATAAGTAAGCATATAGGGATGGAATTTACGAAAATAACTACTAAAACAAAAAGAAAATGGAGGAGTAAAAGGGGAAGAGAAAGCAAATCTGATTATATTCTGAATTGGGTTGCCTCCCAAGCAGCGCTTGTATTTTACGTCTTGCAGCCAGACGGTACCTACATTAAATAAAGTTAGTAACTTAATATTAACAAAGAAATACAAAAAAAATAAACAAGTAACTATGAATTACAAACTACAAGTATAATTAACAAGTATTTTGTACATAAGACACAAGTTAAGTACACAAGTGAGTATAAAACGTAAAAAGTATTTTTACAAGTATAAAGTGTGAAACAACAAAATAATTTACACGTAAAGAGTATGCACAAGTATTTCTTTTGTTATAAACATTATTGATATCAAATCTAATTCCAAGCGGTAAATCAAGTGGACGTGCGGCCCAAGTATAGTCGTCTAGACACAAAGTCCCTCCTACATCCGTTGGGCAACCTTACTGAAATGGCCAGGTAGGGGAGGGTGAACACGAGAGGAAAAATCCATTTTGGCATGAGCTAAGCCCATTTATAAGCACTTCTGGATTCAAAAACCCGTCATGAACGTTGTCCCCTTCCTAGACACCATCTCACATAGGATATTCTTACTAGGATGTAAAAGGTCCTAAGTGTGTTAGACAGTTCAATGAATGTTAATAAAGGCCGCCCTCAACCTTAAGGGACCTGAACTAGGTACCAATAAGGGGTTTAGGCCAATATTAATAAACACGACTTCACCTATTCCTTCTTTAATTTACAACCTACAATTAAATTCGTATTCAACAATAAAAAAAAACAACCTAGTTAATTTAAACTAAGTATCAAACAGTTTATATACAACAATTATAAACAAAAACAAGTGATTTTTCAATCCCCGGCAACGGCGCCAAAAATTGATACGCTCAAAGCAAGCGCATAATTTAACCCTGAAAAGATCGTTAGTAGTATAAGCAAATAGGGATCGTTCTATTCCGGGGATTGAGGGTACACCTGTCATTGTCAAACAATTAAACAATTAAAATTAAAACAAAGTATAATATTCACAAATGTATTCACAAAATATAAACATTTTACACGAAAAGGGGGGATTTTGTTTTTGGTTTTTTTCGAAAATGAAACTAAGTTAACAAAAACAATTAAAATGCAAAAACATAAAAATACGAATGGAATGAAGGAACAAAGATCAAAACCGAAACTTATGATTAAAATTGATTCAAACCCTAATATTGTTCATCTAAGTCATGAGAAAGGAGTTGATCATGTGAAACATTCGAAAGCAAATGAATTCCCATTTTTTACTTTTCAATGCTAATTAACCTAAGCGAAAGCACCTAGATTAATCCTATCAAACATGCAATCAAACCCTAGAAAGCTAGTCAATCATGTCATGTTTAACGCATTACACATAGAGAAAGGCTATCAACTCAAGTGTACAACTTAGTATGGAAAAGTCCACCTAATTGCAATTCTCTTTAATTAAATTCGATCTTTGTACAAAACCTTTACTACTTTGATTCAAATTTACACAAAACGAAAAGTCGATTTCATGTTCTTAAACCTAGCACCATTCATATCGAAACCCTAAGTGTTTGCAACCACATAAGATTAAAATACAAAAGTTATCTATAACGCAAATTTAATTAAACAAACCCACATAAGCAACTCTCGAATCACAATATATGAATCTGAAAATTCTCAATTAATCATAAAAATTCCAGAAATAATACTTTGTTCAAACATATATGTCAACTAGTTCATAACCAACGAAATTCAAAGCAAAGGTTACAAAGGAGAATAGGATTACACCGTGGATGAAGATGAGATGGATGATTCACGTTGTGGATTCTTGAAACTCGAAAGCAAGCTTCAAGGATGGCTATGGATGGAAGTGCTCACGGCTTCTCTTCTTCTTCTTTGGCCTTGCTTGAACTCGTGGAGATGACTAAACTTGAAACTAGAGGATGGAAAGGAAAATGGAAAGGAAATGGAGAGACAAAGAAAATGGAATGGATGAAGGAATGTCTTTCTTCTTTGTTGTAGCCTCTATTTATAGGCTACCAAGCAAAACTATTTGGATTTAAACAAATGATGATATGTTAGGTTTGAGCATTTAAACATTAATGGAATTTATTAGGTTTGAATATTTAAACACTAATGGAATTTGTTAGGTTTGAGTCACTTTCTACTCATTTTTCCTTCAATTAATTCTCCACCAAGACTTCAGATTTTGCCCGTGACTTCTTCATATGAAATGATCCATCATGAGTGTAGATCATTCTGTAAAATTTTCAGAATTTATCTCCATGTGTTTGGGCCGGAATTTCTGCTGGACTCCTTACAGGTCCAGTTTTCCAGTTTTGCTTCTGCAGAACATTGGGCTGACTGTTTGAAGGCCTTCCACTTCTTTTTGGCTCTTGCACTCTTCATAAGAAATGTTTCTTAGGATGTCTAGAATGGATCTGGAAGGTTTCAGCTCATTTGAAGTTCATTTGGTCAGGTGGTCGCTCCTTCTTCCTTGCTTGGCTTGGTTTCTCCTAGCCGGAGTAGGAAAATGTGTAAAGTTGACCTTTTTAGTGCATTTCCATTTTTCTCCATCATTTTATGGACCTAACACTTATTTCATCATCATCTACTCCAATGTACCTAAAAATAAAAATTGAATTAAAAATCGATTCGTTAAGGAATTAACTAAGCAAAATGTGAGGAATTAACTATTAAAATATCACATTAAAATGCTTCTATCATTGGGGCCAAAACTTCAGGTACCATTATGACATTTTTCAAAGTATAGGTATGAAAATTAATAGTCTGGAAAAGTTCAGACACTGTTTGGACGAATTTCCCTTATTTTTTCTCTATCGAAAACAAAAACAGTTCTTAAAATGGTACAAAACTAGAAACCCAGCAAACTCTGAACCAAGTTACAGCAACCATTCCTTATTTTCACCTTTTCTTATTTGTTTATGTTTACCAAACTAAATGTTACTTGAACTGCACAGACGCTAGCTCAACTATTTAAATATAAGATGTTATGAGATATGTTTTTGATTTTCATGTTTAGGATAACAATATACTTAATACCAAGGGTTGAAGTATCTGTGAAAGGTAGCGCAATTTATTTGAGAAAAATGCTTCGAGGTGAAACCTCTTAAGGCGGATTTGGGTGAGGTGAAATCCTCTCAAAATGAATGTTAGTGAGGAGAAATCTCTTCAAGCAAAATTTAGGTGAGAACTAAGAAGTAATTCTCTAAAAGCGAATCCGTGTGAGGAAAAATCCTGTCAAGACGAACATATAGGTGAGGAGTAATTCTCTCAAGGGGAATCTAGCTAGGTGAGGAAAAATCCCCTTAATGCGGATTTGGGTGAGGTTAAATTCCTTCAAAACGAATATCGGTGAGGAGAAATCTCCTCAAGGAAAATTTAGGTGAGAACTAAGAAGTAATTCTCTAAAACCGAATCCATGTGAGGAGAAATCCTCTCAAGACGAACATATAGGTGAGGAGTAATTCTCAATTTCTTTTAAGGGGAATCTAGGTGAGGAAAAATCTCCTTAAGGCTAATTTGGGTGAGGAGTAATCCCCTTAAAGGAAATTTGAGTAAGGAGAAATCCCCCAAGACGCATGTGAAACGAATTTTGATCATGCCATCTAACATGAAGACTACGGAGCTAAAATAGCTAGTCATGGTGTTCAAGAGACGATTATTTATGGAAGGAGGACTAGAGGTGCAACTGACAATCAAAGCACCCCATTTGATGTTGATTCTGTTACCTTAAGTTTTGACTCTATCAATTTAGGCACAGAAAGTAGTGGTATCTCAAATGAATCTCATGAAAACAACAATCAATTTGGCTATAACCCTTATGGATATAATCAATATAGAGAAGTGCATGACTAGTCATCCAATTAGATTCATCCTTACTGTTCTTTTATAGGGGAAACAGTTGGCAGCTTCATAGAGATCTATAACTATCATGTTCATCATTACAATTCGTACTACATGGGTCATATGTCTTGGTCCGATTATTATACTTTCGTAGATCAACGAGTATCTTTTCAACCACTTAGAGTTTCTTTCTGGATATAAAGAAGTTGACATTTATATATATTTATATGATAAATTCAATAACTTGAATTTTTTTATAAATAATTTCTTTTCCTAGACAATCCTGAAAAATTTTCGATATTTCTGACATCTCATTTTTTCAAAGTTTCGATAAATATAATCCTTACTTGATACACAATATATAAATAATGAGAAATCAAGTTAGAGCCTCCTCCCTTTCTCTCTGCTAGGGTTAGGGTTAGGGTTTCTTTGCTTTTCTCTTTCAACGTAACCATGAGTTCCATTGATGCCATGGCGGCTAGGCTAGCCTCATCTCTTGCTCTTGCTGAGGGAAAGAAACAAGTTGATCTTCGGCCTACACAAGGCCAAGGTTTGCGACAATCAAAGGTTTATGGTGGGGAAATTGCTCACTGCTCGGGACTACAAAGTCAGATCCTTTCTAAGGATGTTCCGCAATGCTTGGCGGATTAATGGGTCTCTGCAGGTGGAGGAGGCGGAAGGCTAGCGGGTATTGTTCACTTTGTCATATCCTACAGACCGGGTTCTTATCTGGAAGGGTACTACATGGGGGTACAACCGTGCACCGGTGGCACTAGCATGCTATGACGGCGTGATGCCCGTGGAAAAGGTCCCTCTGACCACGACATCATATTGGATTACTATGCAAGGTATTCCTCCTGCTTTTAGGTCAAAAAGGGTGATGACTATGATAAGTTACACCCTTGGGGATTTTCAGGAGATTGACAAGACTGGAAAGAAGGCTGGAAAGCTTCGCATTCGGGTTGAAATCCCATTGAACAGGCCGCTATCCTTTAAGCGGTGGTATTGGGTGGAAGATGAAGTGGAATTCCTATGTAAATTCAAGTATGACAAACTCTTTGGGCGCTGTTTTATTTGTGGTTTTGTGACTCACGTCGGATTGCCTTGCTCGGGGCCAACGTTGAAGGAGGATGATGATGAGGCAGAGAGGACCGTGCTGGGGGCACAATATGCAGCTATAGTGCCGACAACTTTGATTGGCGGTCTGCAACTGCATACTGGGTTAATAGCGTCCACTTCAGGGTCTTCTGCTGGCGGTAGCACAGCCTTGAATGCTAGGGGTTTGGTTAATGGCCAAACCCTAGTCTGCAGGAATCCTATTCCAAAGCTGGTCCCGGAACCACCATTAAGCTCTTTCTTGAATAAACCTTGCCGACAAGTGGTGATTCGTGAGCTGCAAGAAATTGCCATGACACCAGAAAGGATCACTGGTAAGCGAAGAGGTCTATCTGATGAGGGGGTAACCATCTCCCCAAAGAAACTGAAGTTTAGCTTGGCTGTGGGCAAAAGTAATCTGAACCTGGAATACTGGAAAGCCTTGGGTTGGTCTCTCTGCTGGAAGAAGGCAGTTCTGGTAGTGGGAAGAGGAAGCGAGGATGTCCTTCTGGCAGCAAGAATAAACTGTCATATGGGGAGAAGAAGAAGGGTGCAGCGCCTGATGAGGCTGTGAAGGTGAGGAAATCTACCAAGAAGGATAGTTTGAAGATGGCAACTGCTGGTATGAGCTCCAACTCGAAAGGGAAGGAGCTAGTTATTTATTAATTTTATTTCTGTTGGGTATGAGCCTGTGTGAGTTTGAACAAGTTTTTATGAGTTTTCTATGACGTTTTTAGTTTTTCGTTTGTACCACAATTGCGTGATTGGCAAGATAGGACTAGTTGAATGATTTCCTTTCCGTAGGAGGCGAGATTTGTTCTATTCTTGTATAGGCTCGTTTAATTGTGAGTGTTCCAGAGATTCTTAAGAGTTTGCTTTGGTTTAGATAGGTAGTTCGGATTTTCTTACCGAATGGCTTATGTAAACTTTGTAGACTTTAGTTTTTGGCTGTTGATCTAATGCATTCAACTTCTATTTCAAAAAATATATAAATAATGGGTTATTAATAGTAGACGAATCATCATTTTCAAATTAGTAAGCGAACCATATCACATTATCAGGTGACACGCATGTGTCCTAGAGAGAAGATCTGCTCATTATACATATACTAAAGATGGTCGCACTGTTCATAACTGTTCACAAAATGAAGTGACGGTTTTACCCCGTGTTTTGACTTAAATTATAATTCTGCAATAACCTTTCATTTTTTTTTTAAAGGGAGAACAATTCTGTTTTGTATTTGTAAATTTCTACAAATCATGGAAAAAGTTTGTTGTTGTTGTTGTATCCCATTTATTGTTAATCTATTATTAACAATAAAACAAATCATATTCTAAGGTTGCATTTATATTTTTTAGATCGTGTGTATTCATCTATTACATATGAAGCTTGAAAAGATAACAAACTCGCAACATCGATGCTGTGGGTCAATTTACTATTATTACGAAAATTCTGATGCTCATCTATATGCAATATTGCAATAACCCAATAATGTAGCCATGTAGGATAAGGGTAAACTTTAGCCAGAAAAGGAAATGGGAAAATCAATGGGCCTAGAGACTTGGGTTTAACCCAAGATTTCAA
Source organism: Rosa rugosa (assembly GCF_958449725.1). Taxonomy (NCBI): domain Eukaryota; kingdom Viridiplantae; phylum Streptophyta; class Magnoliopsida; order Rosales; family Rosaceae; genus Rosa; species Rosa rugosa. Next base: position 19,251,875 of record NC_084825.1, read on the forward strand.
GAACCCCAAATTAGGTAACAGAGAAGTAGAGAACTATGCGCGGTGAGAGAGACTGAGAGAACGAGTGAACTGAAAAAAGGATTTCAATTTCTGTGAATAGGCTAAGTGCGAGCCCATAGTAAGCTTCTCTCTTGCTTTCTTCTTCATTTTCGTTTTCACAATTCAACAAAGTTTGATACTTGTTTTTTTGTTTTTAAATATTGTTGGGCACTGCCAAATTATTCTGATCGATTTGATTCTGCACAAGAAGAAAGCTTTATACCCGTTTGACTCGCAAGCTTCCGCCTTTCAGGTACTGAAATCAGTTTTCCTTATTACTCATTGTTTATAGTTTTGTAGAACAGATTTTTGTTTCTGGGTTTTTGAGTAATTTCGATTTTGTTTATACAATTTGCAGGGTTTATTGTGGAAGTCAGCTTTGGAATGTTCTTCTTGTTAAAGAACAATCGAAAACTAAACAGAGAGAAGGAGAGAGTGTAGATGGAGAGATTGAAGAGTGAATTGGTGAGTTTATTCTTCTCACATTGGAGGGTTTATATAGGGATAAAAAGCATAGAAAATACACTATTATATCCCCACATTCCATTACACTTATCTCTTTACTATTGTACCTAATACATGATATAGACATTAATAGTATAAAATCAATTACACTATAACACTTCTATGATTTTGATCATTGATTTATTTGTATGATCCTCCAATGCTGTGGAACTCAAAGGTTAGATTATAAAGTATTAACAGTCTTGGACATCATTTCACAGTTTTCAATTTCAATATCTGCTAAATGCATATATCAAACTAGTTTAGTGTTGTGTAATATAATGTTCATGATGTTTAGTTTTCTTCCTTCCTAAGAATTAAAGGCATGCATACATTGTGAGTTCAAACAGAAACTGGGAATAAAATGCACGCAATTCCATTAAACATTAAAGCTTCATAATGAACAATATCTACAAGAATATCAGGGTAATAGTGTAATACAAACGAGAGCGATATGATGAGTGATACAATATTTGGTTTTAGGCATGAGGTGTTCAGACCTAGTCTGAAGGCATCTCTATGACCTTTAATTGTATTCATACATCTTGGAAATGAGTGTAACCATACAGAATACTGCTGTCTGATTATTACTAATGTCTTTGAGACTCCAGCAACCGTGTAGCAGCAGGTCCTATGAAACTCTGCTTCCAGATTACTGACTATGCAATAGTTGCGTTGCCCATAGTGGTCTTTTAGGCTAGAACTATGACTCTGGTCTGAAAGATATGCTTTGCGGATTGAAAGGAGATGCATCCTGGAAAATGAAAGAATCCTTTAAATTGCTGCCAGCTTCAAACTGTTGTCTGCTTCCAGGACTTTCAGTTTCTTCTGGGCAAGATAAACAGCAATATAATGCCTCTACAGCTTCACTGACCTATTAACAGATTCCATATTTAGTTAAGGAATGTAGCAAATAGCTTCAAAGCTTTAGTGTAAGATTTTATTTACTGTGACAAATAGTGTTTTTGGATTGATTATCTCACCTTGTCTTGTGATGCTGCTCTGCAGTCGGATTCTTCTAGGAGCACCTCCCATGTTTGACTACATGACTGGATTGGATGATTTTGATGTTTTGAATATGTCCTTTGATCTTAAGGACATACTAATTGCAGGCTAATTGTCTGAGGAACGACTATTGCTGGTCCTGAGGATTCACTACTAGGGATCTGAAGAAATGGATGTGGATAGGTATGTCCTTTGATTTTAGGACATTTCAAAACTATGGATATGAGGAACAAATATCGATACTTCGGTTGACATGATGTTTGATCAGAGGAAGGAATATTGGTACTTCTATTGACAAGATCTGAGGAATGAATATAGGTAGTAATGTTGACAGAGGAAGCTCCACCTCCAAGGAACTGCTTATGAGAAAAGACATCTATATATGCCTGGACTTGTCACATTCAGAGAAGGGTAGACTTCCGGATGGCATTTGAACCATATGGATTCGCCGGTCTCTCTTTCAACCAAAACTTCACTAGGGGATGCTGTGACACCAGCAATGCCTCCCCCGCTCCCAAAAGAAAAAGAAAAGAAAAACAGGTACAAAATAATTGTTGCTGTTCTGAGTTGTAATTGAATGCCAAAACGATCAAGAAGTTTACAAAGCCTCCAGTACAAGAAATGCAGAAAAATTGTGATTGTTTGCCAATCAACACAGCTGAGCATTTCATATAACTTGGAGATCTTTGAATCATTTGTAGGAGAATAACACCGACTGCAATAATGTGAGTTAGAGACACATTATTACTGAGGCGTCCTTTTGATATTCTCCTATAAATAAAGGTTGATTAGCTACTCTGGAGCGTTGCTCCAATGGCTAATGCAGAATAATCGTTTATTGATCCATCTACTACTTCGGTGTTTCCGTCATTGGTTACTCTTCTACCACCATCAATAACTGTATGTGAGAACTTTACGGGAGAAGAGTCCATACCTTCGTATAAGGATGGCAAATCATCCCACTCAATAAAATTATTGTCATGGGGAAAATCTCCCAGTCCTCCGTTTATTGATGTTAGTGTATAATCGTAATCCTTTGGCAGATATGATTCAAATTCTGATCCTAGATTTGCTCCTGCTTGAGGATATCCCTGAATTAACAATTACAGAAAGAAAGAGTTAAGTTTGGATATACTTCTTTTGCTGCAGCATATTTAGAAGTTCAAATAGAAGTGTTAAAAGAGCATGCTTATTCTCACCTCTGGAATCATATTCGCAGCTTTATTTTCAGAACTAGATGCGGTATTGCTAACTAATTCGTCATCATCATTGGTTGAAATATTGTTCTTCTTTGTAAGAGAAGGGTCACTATCCTCAAATGGATATGTCCTCTTACGACATTCATCATTATGGACATTGGTGGTATACATGGGTGACTGATGTAGCTGATGCAGTTGAGGTGGCGCAGGCGGATGAAAGAGTAAATCCAGATTTTGTGGGTCATCTAGTAGCTGTTTGATCACAAACAAGAAAGTGTGAGGTAACATTTTCAATATACTTTTTCTGCTCTATATTGAAAATTATATAGAAGAAAATCCTAATGCAAGTTTGTTCTGACCTCTTCAATCATATCAGATGAATTGCTTTTATCAGGTCGGCCTTCAACAGAGGTTGAAAGATCATTCCCATCTATATGACAAGGATCAGTTTGCATGCCTTGGAAGTCATGAGGATTGCCAATGGGAATTTGAAGAGCATCTTCCAGCACCTTTAAAGCCAGGTATTCCTCGTAATCTGTAATCGTACCACCACCAGTTTCAGCTTCATCATCATTTCCATTGGGAATTGGAACAACGTTAACCTGCTTAATGGATGCCCAATTTTCTTCAGCTTGATTTTCAACATTGGAGGCCATACTGCAGCTGCTGCTACCTTGATCGCAGAATGGGGCATCCTTATCATGATCAGAGTTGTCTGACTTATACTTCAAGCAACAGACTACAAAGTCCCCTATCTGCTTAGGAGGGTCAGAATGTGCCTGAATGAGATAATACTCATGAATGACCCAGCCAGTCTTCTGGGATTTCGGCACTCCACGTTTGTAGAAGGTCAAGGTCCTCTTTCTCCCAATCACAGCTTTGGAGCGAAGGGCCTTGATGTCTCTGTCCTTGCCTGTAATCTTCCAGAACCCTTCCCCTGTAGTCCTGTTGGAGCGTCTGCTGTTAGGGTACTTGTATTCACGCGGAGTGAAGAAGTACCACTTATCCTGACTGTCCCAAGACTCTGCCCATGCAAACCAGAAGAAGAAAAAAGAGAAAAATTTCCTGCCCAGATTTTGCGCCCTTGTGAATGCCAGTTCTGCAAAATTGCAACACAATACACATGACTGTTCATCCATATCAGTAATAGATAACCGTACTTTTACCTACACAAAGATAAAAAATTGGCTTTGCATCATCAGTATCTTAATTCCATCCCTCTCTCTCCCATTGTAATGACCAGGAACTCAACAATTCCTTAACCTCACATGTTCAAGATACTAGCAAGGGTTTCCAGTTAGTCAGTAACTGCTTCAAATTGCTAATTGTTGGGATTTTAACCCCACTAACGAACCAGGACTCAGGATTAGACACACCCGCAACAACACCACAATAAAGCAGAATAAACAAACAAGGATGAAATACAATTGACATGAGATTTAAGTGGTTTGGCAAATTTCCTGCCTACGTCCGCTCAAGATATTTGCTCTTTCACTATGAGAATATCAAATCCCAAATCCCAAAACACTTGTACACCCTCACTCATAGATTAACTAAGAACACAATATCTCACCTAAGAGAATTTCCCTTTCCCTCTTAGTACATTTTTCACTCACTCTCATGCACAATCCACAAGCTATTTCTATTGCTTGCCTGATGCTTACTTGCATGCTTTAATACATCAACCTTGCTACATATAGGCATACCAATAGCAAGGGTGGCAAGTTTCCCATCTTGTGAATAACATGGAGCAGCAAACAAAGACCAATTAAGCTAGCCTTCATTCAACATGCTACCACCATTAATAGCCTACAACAATTAATACATTCACATACCTATCTCACCTTACCTATTTACCCATGCACATATGCACTACATGAAACATGCAACAATGTTTTCTTCACCAACTATATCAATCATCAAACATAATTGCCACATTAATACTTGTGTGTCATCACTTCTTTTTGCATGAGAATGAACACCAATCTCAACACTAATAACTTCATATCACAATCTCATAAAACAACATCACAAGCTCCAGACCTAGGAATCTATAGTGTACTTAATAACATTTGAGGATTTGAAATTAGCTGGACAACCAGAGAACCCCTAAGTTTACAAGCACAACTCATGGGGAATGAAAAATAACGTCAATAATTCATTTCAAATAATGACAACTATCAGGCAAAAAAATTAAATCAGCTCAATTCATTTTAAAAATAATGTTCCGGAGATGGTTTACCTGGTAACTCGTGAGGCTCGTGCTTGCACACATCGATTTCAGGGATGATGGTGGTGATCTCGGAGTCCTTGCACTGATTCTTCTCCTCCAAGTCACTAAGCAGCTTCTCGTCGGTGGGATGGAATCCGTATCCCGGTGGAACTGTGAAGCCGCCGCAGCTCATCTCTTTCACTCTGAATAGCTGATTTTGATCGGTGCTTTTTTTTTTTTTTGGTGCTCTGAAGGGCAGAGGAAAGAGTGAGGTTGTACATACATAGAGTCAAGTCTAGTGCTTTGAACTGAATGTCCTGAGCTTCGGAAGCAAGTTCAACTGTATGGAATGACTTGCATCATGAGTGGAAATCTGATCCCACCAGTAAGGAGTGACAACCAATCAGCCGTTAGTTTTTAGTTTTTACATTTTCTTTGTCTCTTTAAGGGAATCTGATTTATCGTTACCTGCTCTTGGAAGTTCAGCCTTTGGTGCCTTGCTGGCCTTTCTTTAGTTGTTTGTTTATCCATTTGAGACCGGGAACATTCAGGAACATTGGCTAAAATAATTGGAGAATTTTTTTTTTATTATTATTATTTTTTTTTTCGAATAGATGGGAGAAATTTTTGTTGGGAATATTCTAGAGTCTCAGCTTAGTGGAAATGTAGCCATGAAATACCCAAATCCCCTAACTCAATCTTATAGTGAATTATTGTCTTTACTATTGAGTCCGCAAATGAAAAATTGGAGGAAATGATACACAAGATTTCATTAAGCTTGATAAATTACTTACAAGGTTCTAAACAACAACAATTATACACATTTGTAACTACTACTCCATCAACCAACCAGTTATTACATTTCATTAACTGTAACTACTACTTCAACAATAACCCAACTAGCTACTAATTTAGTGACATTTCTCTTCATGAGGTCTGAACAATCTGAGTGGGGAGAGCAAACCATCAATACGCTAGAAAAGATCATATTACTTGGAAGATTGTCGTACCCTTGCAGGATAATATCAGACCTCTTATAGTTCATTAGCTACATTGGAGGGTTTCCAATAGCTAATGCAGATGTATGTTGTTCCCATCCATGGGCGACTTCAGTGTTCGTATCATAGCTGCTTACTCCACTATCCCCATGGTAGACCCTTCCCAATGAGTTCGGTAGGTTGGAGTCTATGGAAGGAGTTTGAGCTATTTGATCAGAACAGTAAGATTGCAACTCATTGCATTCAATATTATGTAGAGCATCTCAATGTTTAGTGTACATCATCGACTGCAGAGCTGAATCTTCTAGCTGCAATGGATGAAACGCTGATTCCATATTTTCTTTGGTTTGATGATGCACCTGGATTAAGAATCATAAACAAACAAGCATTTAGTTTGAAACTTGAACACACTTGGTTGAGATTAATTTCATATAGCATTCCATTCTCACCTCTAGAATCCTAGAATCTGTAGCTTGATTTTCAAAATTAGACATGATATGTCTAACCGGTATGTCAACTTCATTGGTTGAATTTTTTTTCTTAAATGCAGATTGCCAATTCTTGCATTCACTAAAACAGAGATTGGCATCTGGAACATTTCCCAGCTTTGTGTATATTGATGACTGCAGTATGGAGGGGCGGTAATCTTGTGGCTGAATTGGACGCAAAAATGAATCAAGATTTACTTCTGGTAGGTCACATAGCTGAATTAACAATCACAAAAAGCGAGCATTAGTTCATAGTTTCATGCATTTTATGCGCATGACAAGTTTGTATAAGAAGATGTTCAAAGAGGATGCGATTTCACATATCATCTGCTACAACTTCATTTTATAACTTGGACATAATGTAGTTGACAAGTTCATCATATCATCAGTGGTTAGAAAGATATTCTTGTAACATAAGAATCAGCAATTTCTGTTTATATTCGTGACTTGCGACTTAAGTTTTGCTATAGTTCTTGGGATTCATAGTCGAAACGTTTAACTACAAAATGCACATTCATTCTCACCTGTAGAAACACACCATCCATAGTCTCATCTTCATCACAGGTTGAAACTTCATTCTTGTCTTCTAGACAAGAAGTATTATCTCCACATGGTGATTGCAACTTATTACAATCATCACCATTGGCTAATTGCAGAACAGCTTCCAGCTCTGGGGATGCCGGTGACCGCACTGCAGAGGAGCAGCAGTCATCCAGACGCTGAGGTTGATGTAAAAGTGGTTCATCATTTTTGAGTGCCTGAGTATAAAATCAAAATTCAGAATTATAAGCAAGCAAGATCTTAATGTTGATATACTTCTGGTGCTCCATATCAAGACAGAGATCATGTTCGTTCTTACCGCTTGAATTTTCCAGTTAGACACACCTGCGCTATCCGGTTCCCCTTCATCACTTACCAGAGAATCTTTCTTATCTGATTTATTCTTCAAGCGACAGATAACAGAGTCACCCTGCGTAAATTTGAGGCGATGCCATGGTTAATAAGCAGGAATCTCTATTATATTATGCAATAACCAGCAATTGAAAATCTTTTCATTGAGGACACACATAAACACATAACATATACTAAACCCTTAATCCACTGAACACATCACGATAACAAAACCAAAAGAGAAATAGAGAATCACAGAAAGAAAGAGTTAACAATTACAGAAAGAAAGAGTTGAGTTTGAACACACTCTTGTGCTGCTGCATGTTTAGAAGTTCAAATAAGTGTTAAAAGAGCATGCATATTCTCACCTCTAGGATCACATCTGCAGCTTGGTTTTCAGAATTAGATGTGGTGTTGCTGACTAGTTCATCACCATCACTGGTTGAAATATTGTTCTTCTTCGTAAGAGAAGAGTCATTATCTTCAAATGGATATTTCCTCTTACGGCATTCATCATTCTGGACATTGGTGGTATACATCGGTGACTGATGTAGCTGATGCAGTTGAGGGGGCACAGGTGGATGAAAGAATGAATCCATATTTTCTGGATCATCTACTCGCTGTTTGATCACAAACAAGAAAGTGTCAGTTAACATTTCCAATAGAGTTTTTGTGCTTCATATTGAAAATTTCATAGCAGAAATCAAGATGAAAGTCTGTTCTGACCTCTTCAATCATATGAGACGAATTGCTTCTATCAGCTTGACCTTCAACAGAGGTCCAAAGATTACAAGGATCAGTCTGCGAGCCTTGGAATTCATTCTGATTTCCAATGGGAGTCCGAAGACCATCTCTCTTATATGCCAGGTGTTCTTCTGCTTCAGTAATCCAACCGCCACCAGTTTCAGCTTCATCATCAGTGCCATTAAACTGCTCATTGGACGCCAAATTTTCTTCGGCCTGATTTGCAACATTGGAAACCATACTGCAGCTACCGCTACCGCTACCTCGATTGCAGAATGGACTCAATGGAGCATCCTCATCATGATGAGAGTTGTCTGGCTTGTACTTCAAGCAACAGACAACAAAGTCCCCTATCTGCTTAGGAGGGTCAGAATGGGGCTGAATGTGATAATACTCATGAATAACATAGCCGGTCTTGTGGGATTTCGGCACTCCACGTTTTTGGAAGGTCAAGATCCTCTTTCTCCCAATCACAGCTTCGGAGCCCGGGGCCTTGATGTCGCGGTCCTTGCCTGTGACCTTCCAGGACCCTTCCCCTGTAGTCCTGTTGGAGCGAGTGCTGTTAGGGTACTTGTATTCACGCGGTGCGAAGAAGTACCACTTGCCCTGACTATACCAAGACTCTGCCCTTGTAAACCGAAAGAAGAAATCGAAGTAAAGTTTCCTTCCCAGATTTTCCTGCCTTGTGAACGCCAGTCCTGCAAAGAAGCAACACAATACACATGACTGGATCGTTGATAATAATTGAAATTGACGGTGCTCTGGTTCCGGTGATGGATTACCTGGTAGCTCACGAGGCTCGTGCTTACACAGATCGATTACAGGGATGATCGACATGATTTGGGAGTCCTTGCACCAATTCTTCTTCGCCAAGTGGTCACACAGCAGCTCCGTTTTGGTGGGACGGTATCGGAATTCCAGTGGCACGTCTGGGAAATGGTCGCAGCTCATCTCTTTCACTTTGATCAGTGTTGTTTCTCTGCTCTCAGTTTTTAAGTATAGCTGATTTTGAAGAGCAGAGGAAAGAGTGAGGTTGTATTTATAATGTCTTAAGTGGTTTTGGAAGCGCTGAGTTTCCAAGCAAGTTCAGTTGAATGGAATCTATGGGTTGCATCATGAGTGAGATCATACCACTGACGACTAATGACGCGTTTAAGGGAATCTGCTTTATCTTTCCCAGGTTTGTTACTGAGAAAAAACACCTGGAACATTCATGAACATTGGCCAAAAAAATTGGAGATAATTTTGTTGGGAACATTCTAGATCCAGTGGGATAAAAGTTTTATGTAGGAACATGATAGATAGAGTGTTATTGTAAATCTTTTAATGCTTATTTGGTTTATATTTCCAAGTGAATAATGTAAAATTCAAAAGGTTTGGTCGTGATCTTTCCTTTCTCTCGATGTGAGCTCTGAAAAGCAGAGGAGTAGAGTGAAGTTGTGTTTATGGTCTTGATTCTTGAAGTTCAAGTAAACCCGGCATGTCATAGTCTGGAAGACCCGACTACGTGTCATTTTAATTTGTCTTTTGCGATTAAACTTCTTTAGCAAGTTCAGTTTTAGAGAGAGGAATCTAAACACTTTTTCCAATTTTGTGTAAAAATTTGTGATTGGAGAATGGAGATGTTCAATAGGGTTTCGAGACGTGGTTTACAAGTAGTCAAGACCTTCCTCTCGAAGGAGTCTGAGATGAGTCATCATATCAATTTCTAATTGGTACATTTCATCCCTTCTTCTTCTTTTTTCTTTCGTTTTTTTTTTTTGGTCTGGAGGTGCATTCACCTTTAGGTTAAAACTTCGAACAGTATACTTCTAGTAGAAAGTAAAAACCAATTAGTTTTACATTACACGTTGGTTTGTTTTGTTTGACGAAAATCGTCAATTTGTTTATATCTTCTTAGCAAAGAACTGCTTTTACTTAACAGTTAGGACCCCGTTGATTACGACACAATATGTTTTTCATGTGCCAAAGACGAGTTCAGACTATATCATCACTAGGCACCAATACAATAGGACTTGGTCCAATAGACAAGCCAACTATATATCAAATCCAAGCAGGGGTTGGTTTGTTAACTTTGTTTTGTTTGTTCTTGTTCATGTATAGGCAGAACGACTTTGTATTCATCGAAGCAGGGTAATTGCAAGGATGTTGCAGATGACTAGTACCAGAGTCCGAGCCCATAGTAAGTTCTTATCTTAGTTTATTCTTTCCTTTTTGTTTTTGAACTTCATCGAAGATTGAAACTTTTTTGTTTTTCGTTGTTTTGTTTTGTTGGTCGCTGCCAGATTCCAGACTATTCTGATTGATTTGATATAGGAGTCTCTTACTGGAAAGGGTGGAGGAAAAATGGGGTTTGTCCATGAGCTTCACTTCGTTGCTTTGGAGATTTCAAACTGTTTGTATTTTTATTGGCAGTTCATGTGTTTTAGTTTTCTAACTCGAAAATGTTTAATTTCAGATGCTGATGGATGTTGTATTCGGAAGTTTCATGTGTCTATCTACCTTTCTGCTTGCTACGAGGGCTCTTTTCAGCACATTCCCTAGATCACTCGGGTAATGTTTCCTATTAATTCTTCTCAGGATGAATTGAAATTGTGGCGTTCTTTTATCACCTGTCTTTTTGGAAACTTGTTCAGAAAGCATGCATCATTCGTTAAGGTAGAAGTTTGAACTGGATAATTGGTTCTAGGATCGTTTGCGATCAGTGGAAAATATTGAGAATTTGGTCAGGCTTAAGTCGATATGGTTTAAAAGGAAAGTCTAAAAAGACATAGTTTATTGAATGGAAAGTAATATAGAACATGCAAGGACAATGGTTTATCATCACTCAGCGTCATAACAAATATTCTTCTAGCCTGCCCTTAATGCTGTGATAAGGCTTTGTTTTGTATCCATTCGTACATAACACAACGTTTTACTGTAAATATAATATGATTCTGTGTACTCTGACATAGGTACAAAGACCTTGCACTACTTATTTACTTCAAGATGTTTCTAATTGCAATGATGGTATGGTTATGGTTTGCAAATTAATCTGATAGTTTTGTTTTCTCATATTTTTACTCTACTTAAGTATACTTGGTTAGACTCAATGTTTGTATCTTATTCAAGCAACCCCTTCTACAGGTCTGGGAATGTCCTATGATTGTGATCATTGATTTATTTGTGTTATCCTCCCACACAGTGGCACTCAAAGGTCAGATGATAAAGTATTTACAGTCTTGGACATCATTTTACATTTTTCAATTCAATATCTAGGTCATTATTTGTTCCTGCTAGTTTCTGCTAAATGCATATATCCATGAAGTTTAGTGTTGTGGAATATGTTCATGATGTGTATGGATACTTTTCCTTGATTTGATGCGAAGGTGTGCATTAGCTTCTTCTATGTTTTCATAGTATTTCTCAAATTCTCCATGTGCAAGATTTTGCAACTATGGATGATCACTGCAGTTGAACATCGTTCTTTTTCTTCTTCTTCTTCTTTTTAAAGTTCATGATTCTGCAACTTTAACACTGGATTGAACCATTCGAAGCTATTTAGAGATCACTTAAACGGTGAGTGGCACAATGATAATTAATTAAGCCACAAGACTAGACAATTTCCTCGTCTTACTGAAGAAGAGTGTGTGGCCTACATAGAAAAATGGATGACTCTAAGGAAAATTTAAGGGATTATTCTGATGATCGATGACACTGTGCAAATATACTAGTGTAACATGTACACTTATGGTTAGAGATGAAGGAATCTGTTTGTGCAGAGTTATTTACTCTGAAATGCTCTACAGACAAATTCTTATGTATATCACATTTTTCTGTCAACAAAAAACAGAAAGTAAACTAATTACTTTATTATACTCCGGTCATTTGGGATTATTTCATTGGAATTTGGCAAGTATGTTTCAATACGAATGCAAGAAATCACTGATACTTCTGAGTTGCAGTTCATGGCTTGGATGACTCTGGTGGGGTGATGAAGGTAGTAGCTACCAAAATTTTACTTGATGAAAATATGAAGGAAAATGCTTATGACCCGTACGCATAATGAGGCTGAGCTTCAAATTGACTGGTTAGTGTCTTTGTTTTCTGATCTCTGTAGTCTATGTATCTTGACTGATGTGGTTACTAGTAGTTTTGCATTCTTTGGTGCTTGAGTTCTCAAAATGAGAGTTTCATGATGCATTTAGCACTACTGCTTGAATCATTTTTTTTTTTTGGGTAAATGAATGAATATATAAAAGAAACCAGGCTTCAAACAAAGCCAGACAAACAACAAGAAACAGTAGCTAAAAAAGCTAACAACCTAACAAAGCAACAACCTCAGCAAGAGGGAACAGAAAAAAAAGAAGAAGAAGAGAAACTAAACCATACAACCTAACGGCTACACATCCCCAGAGATGACACCATTAAGAAGGGAGTCTCCATTCATTTTTTTATGATTTTCTATTCTGAGTGAAGTTATACAATATCCATCTTCTTCAGAATGCCTTGATGATAAGTCATACATTGGAAAACATTCGAGCAACAGTAATACTTGTGATAAAAATCTGATTGTAGACTAGACATTAATCTGGTCCTGTCGTTCCTGGTTATAATATAGAGCATCTGATAGGTAATTTGAGGAATGGTATTGAGGCTGTTAACCACACAAGTCTTGTGAATAGTCCTAATGATGTGTAATTCAAGACAGGGCAAGACTTATTATGTTCTTCTGTTCCTTCTTTGTATTTAAGCAATATATGCCAAAAACAAATGGAACTACTTCTTCCAGTAGTGTTGGATACTGTGTTGCCCGAAATACGATAGAAGTTGCCATGACTGCTTATTCCTTCACTCCATTCAGCCATCTCTCTCCCTCCATACACGTCCACCCCTTCCACAACTCAAAAATCATCAAACCCAGAATCAAAACGCAAATCCTCTCCCTTTACTCTCAAAATTTCGATACCTCTCTAATTGTTCAAGACTTGAAGCAGTGAAGCAAGTTTCATCCTCCATTCATCATCCTTGCCGTGAGCCTCATCATCCTCCACCACCTTTGAAGACCTTCTTGCGTTCTTGAAACTTCTTTAAAAGTGTAACCATGACCTCAATTCTTTTGTTTTCGGTTTTATGTTCTTGTAACCTTGTAAACAATTTCACTTGCGTTCTTGGACTTTGTTTTAGTTGGATGTTTCGACTTTTTGTTAGAATAAATAGCATGTTTTGATGTTTAGTTTTCGAATATTATGAAGCATGAAAACGTTTTAGGATTTTCAGATAATAATTTGCGATTTCTTTATGTGTTATTGGATGTTTGTTGATTTTGTGCTTCAATCCCACCTTTTATGTGTTTATCTTAGTTGGTTCGAAACAATTAGGGTTTGCATGTAATTGAATCCAAATTAAGATTTGCTAGCGTTCTAGGTCTTAATTAATTAAAGTGAAAAACCTATAATTCCTTAGGTAAATCAACAAAGAGATTTGCATGCTTGATTAGCGTTCTAACTTGTGTGTGTTTCTTCTTAATAAATAGCATGTTTTGATGTTTAGTTTTTGAATATTATGAAGCATGAAAACGTTTTAGGATTTTCAGATAATAATTTGCGATTTCTTTATGTGTTATTGGATGTTTGTTGATTTTGTGCTTCAATCCCACCTTTTATGTGTTTATCTTAGTTGGTTCGAAACAATTAGGGTTTGCATGTAATTGAATCCAAATTAAGATTTGCTAGCGTTCTAGGTTTTAATTAATTAAAGTGAAAAACCTATAATTCCTTAGGTAAATCAACAAAGAGATTTGCATGCTTGATTAGCGTTCTAACTTGTGTATGTTTCTTCTTAAATCAATCAAACTTCCACATGTTCTTAATGCATTGATTGTGTTTTAGTTAGGGAATTCACTAGCTTTGCATGATTAATAGGGTTAATTATGGTGCGTTCATCTAGTTAATCTAATTAAGGGAAGTAATAAGGACTTTGTATGCGTTCATCTCTGTTCTTGATTGATTTCTTCCAATTGCATGTTTTGATTCGTGAATTATTATTTGGTGTTCTGTTTTCGTGTTAATAGTGGTTGACTACATCATGCATCTTTGCCGTCCCCTTTATCTCTTCTTGATTCATGGATTGATTGATCATTGTAGTTAGTTTAATTAGATTAGAATACAAACTTTTATAAATCCCCTTATCTTGTAATTTTCGTAAATATATACTTATACTTTGTTTTATTTTATATTTTGTGAATACTACTAATTTGTTTAACGTTTTTGACAGGAAGTATACTCCAATCCCCGGCTTAGAACGATACCCTACTTACTCTTTAGTACAATTCGATGCAGGGTTTAAATTGACACTCACTTTGAGCGTATCAAAAGTTCAGCAACGAATAAATAAACAAGGATTATTTTAATAAGAAAATAAGAACTTGCTCTATGTCTTAGCCCAACAAAAAGTTTTACTGCCCCATTTCTTTCCGGTGGATTTTTATGTTTTGCATTCTAAGCAATCAAATAGAATGACAATATCAAATAATGAACGCATAGCAGATAATTTTTATATAGTAAACACTCATCAAACAATGACATGGAGCTAAACTTGGATATAAACTTTTCTCTATGTCTTAATTAATGTTTCATTAATTAAGTGATTTTTATTCAATGCAGGGATGAGTATGAGCAGCTGATACAACATCCATTCAACCAGTACAGACAAGAAAAAATGCTATTCATCTACCATTTATGGTTAGCAATGAAAGAAGACAGGGATTGGAAAAATATATTCAATACAGCAGTAGGCAATCTGACAATGTATCACTACATTAAGGTCCGAATGGCAAAACTGTCAGAGAAAGTAAAGGCAGCATTCCAGAGAACATTCAAAAAAAAAAAAACTTCTATCAAAACAGTGCAGCGGGAATGCTAGAGTTTGCAAAAAATTTGCTGCATCACTATAACGACAAGTGCATAGAGAAGGAAAAACTGTTGTTTATGAGCTTGAAGAAGCCATCACATCAACTTTTCCGGAGTTGCCTCTACTGATATTTAACTACTGCCTCATGAACAAGAATGCTGTCAAAGACCTAATAATACCCTACGACATAATTGAAGACAACAATGACAAGAATTACAGGTAAGATCTCAATAAATATTAATGCTTCAATAATTTCCATACCAAACAAACTGCAGATTGATGATTAAATGTTATGTTTATAGGCTTTGTGACGGTTGCGGACAATGTTACACCGACCCTGGGCTTTGGGAGACTGTAAGAAACTCTAGGCCTAGAGTGGTCATCGGTGGAAGAGGGAACCAGCGAAGGGAGAAGGGGAAACCAGAGAGGGGGAGGGGGGAATCAGCGATGGGGTAGAGGGAACTAGCCAGGAAATTATTGACTCTATGTTTTGTACCGGAACCAGAATAGATGAACAATGCAATTTATATTCTTGACTCGATGCTTTTGAGAATTCAAATCTATATTTCTGAAATTTTCTCTACCCTAGTTTAACAACGAAATCAGTTTCTTATTCTCAAAAGAACGAGGAAAAAAAAAACAATTAGTAAAGTTCATCCATTAAGTTATCAAACCAAAGAAGAAAGATCAAAACAGAGAAGTGTATTATACAGATAAGAAGATGAAAATCAGATAATTTGATAAACTAAAAGAAAAAAACAGAGCACGAGATTTGATTAACTAAAGAAAAACAAGAAATTTGTTCTTGTTGACTTGTTTCGACAACAATCGGAGCAGTTTGTTAAGAAACCTTTGCTGTTGGAATTAAACGGTTTCTCCTAATAGCTTGAATCAGAACTCATCTGCACCAAACCATGAGAGAAAACAGTATTAGAGAATATAGAATTCCATATAAGATCTAAAACACTAAATATACATATACAGAAAAGAAAATCGGAATCAGATCTCATAACTTAGATTAGAAACAGAAGCTTGGAAGAAAACATAGCACGTTCTTAAAAATTTTGCTTGCGTTCAGATGTGGCCTTAACGACACCGTTCGCAGCCAGGTTTAGCACTACATGTTTCTAGCTAGAAAACCATAGAGTGTGCTTC
The DNA here is from genome assembly GCF_958449725.1 of Rosa rugosa. Classification (NCBI taxonomy): domain Eukaryota; kingdom Viridiplantae; phylum Streptophyta; class Magnoliopsida; order Rosales; family Rosaceae; genus Rosa; species Rosa rugosa. The sequence goes on from NC_084825.1 coordinate 19,268,001, forward strand.
TATTACCAAATATGGTTAATTACTAACCATACCAAAAATTTCACATATTTTTTTCTCAAAACTGTTGTTAAGTTTTCAAACCAAAAAAATTTGGAAAAAATTCAGTTTACCTCCCTGAACTTTGGGCCTAAAATCAGACTGGTCCTTAAACTTTTTTTTTAATCAGACTGGTCCTTGTACTCTCAAACAATATCACCTAAGTCCAAATTTTGAATTTGCCTCCAAATGTGACATCACTATAGCCGTTGGAGCCGACAAGGGGGCCCACACTTCATATTTTTAATCCCTTAACGAGGGCAAAATGGACATTTCTAATTTAATACAATTTCTAATTTTTTTTTTCTCTCTCTCTAATTTCGAATTGAGGCCTCGTTTCTCTCTCAGTTTTTTTTTTTTTTTGGTTGGGTAAAATGGGCAGAAGGCCTGAAAGGAAAGAAAAAAATGAAAGGAAAAAAAATTCTATTGGGGAGCAATAAACATCTATTGGGGGACAATAGACGTTTTGAATTGATGTAATCTCCTCTTTTTTTTTTTTTTTCCTTTAATCAAAGTTTTATTTGTGTAATTTTAAGAAGATTAGTTCTCAGTCCGACTACCGAAAGTTCTATTGGGTAGGAAAGTGCTCTCTCTCTCTCTCTCTACTTATTGAATGATATGTTATCTGGTATTTTAACTGAACAACTGATTAGGCTTTGTCTCCGAGTTGTGGTAATCGTGTCATGTCACTCACTAATAATCAGGTCGGCAGGATGCATTTTTGCAGTGTTACTCGAGTCGATTTGTGACTTGATTTTCTTTTGTGAGGTATAAATAAAGAAAACTGAAGTATGTTTCATCCTCTTTAGAATGCCATGAACTATAACTATATCTTACAGGCATGCCCTCCATAATTCCATTGGAAATGGTAGTGACCTTGAGATGATAAATCTGAGGTTTTGGACTAGATACCATGTAATCTAGCTGTTTTTATATTTCCTATGTCAGTGGACTCCAGGAAAGTTGTTTGATAAGCTAGTTTACATAATAGCATTGATAGCTCAAATGAATGCTTACTCATCCAAAGAAATCGTCTTGTTACACAAGCAATCAAAAGTTAATATGGAGAAAGTTAACACTAACTCCATTAATTCTTCATTTCTGGCTTTTCTCTCTCAAGTACTTGCATAATTTTTCTGGATTGCTAATTGATTGTGTTTCAAGAAAGACGTGTTTCATGTCGCCTTGATGCTTCTAATTTAGATGGTGTTCTATACATATTACCCCTGTATACAGACAGTGTGGCACAGTATCACTATTAGTTTAACTTATGGGAAATCTCACAGGGTACCATTATCTGTAATTGTTTATGTTTTTCTCCAGATTCCAGAATGATTAGTATACATGGGACATTCACTAGATCACTTAGTTATGATCTCTTTGATGAACACACTTGGTTTTTATATTGTCAAAAACTAGAACTATTGTTCTGGAGCTCTAGTTGCCTAAGTTTAAGTTTCTCGTGGGAAGATATGGAACCAACCAAATCCTGAGACTGTATGTCTAGTGTGTGGTGACTCTCTGAAACTTAACAATCTCTGGTATTTAGATACAACAAAAACAAGGTATCTAGGATTAAAGTTTCAATTACTTATTCCGCCTATATTGGTAAGTTGTTAATGACTAGACGTAAATTAATCATTACTCTTGTTATATTTCTATGGCGGAACCTTGGCTTGGATTAATGAATGTATCTCGAGGGTAAGCCCGAGTACAAGGTCGACCTTATTTCTTCAGTTACAGATCTGAAATGGACTGGAATGGAATTGTTTGATCATGGTTATATGGGCAACTGATCATACGCCCGCTTTGAGTTATAAGTTGGATGAATCAAGTCAACCAATTTTACCAAATACTATATTTTAGGTTGTAAATGTACATTTAAGATAGCATTCAATAATGACTAAATTACATTGACATAAGTCCATTCCAGTTGATCATCACCTAGTTGACAAAGTAGATATTGTTAGCTGTGTCTTAGAATATGTTGGATCCAGATTACTATCACGAACATCCGGTACATGCATTTGTTTTGGACATAAAACGGCTTGGGTGGCATTTGTAGGAATTCAAACACTTCCTTCTAGCATCTCTAGAACTTTTTTCATCGAAGGACGATCATCTGGCTTCAATTGTACACACCATAAGGCAGTTGTAACCATCTTTTTTATCATGTGCTTTTCCTCCTCTAGAACATACTTCATCTCCAAGTCATTTCCCTTGTTATATTGATTATACACCCACAAAGGGAAGTAAGTTTGGCTTGAATGAACCACAATTGCATTCAAATATAATTCTTCCTTCTGCCTGCCATTTCCATTAGCAACATTCCAAAACTATAAACATCAGCTTTGTATGACAGAGCTCCTAAAGTTTTATAGAACAACTCGGATGCTATATATCCCATTGTACCCCTTGCTGTTGTTAAAAGAGACAATGCTATCATTTATTGGATTGTTGTAAATGATAATGACTATTCATGCAATAGGTATTGCTTGATGTATGCGATTAACAGACTCGTAATGTGTGCGATTGACATACTTGTAATGTACGATTGATTAGTATAGCTATTATGTATTGCCTTTTGTATACATGATGTAACCCTATATAAACCTCATGGTGAGATGAATACAATACAATTTTTCCAATTCTCTACAACACGTTATCAGCACGAGCCCTAACCACAAGAAAAAAACCAAACCAGAAAATTCTTCAAAACCTGCCACTGCCACCTTCTAGCCTCACTATCGCAGCTCCTAGCCCACGCTAGCCTCACCTGCGCACCTGCCCCTACAGCACCTACGCACCCCTGCGCATGCGTCCCTGCTGCCCCTGCAGCACCAACACACACCGACTGCATCCTTCTCCTTTCCTGTGCACGTCCGTCTGCTTGAAGGCTCCGAAACATCTAGTTTGGAACCTCAGATCAAAATCATTTCTTCATCAGAGTCGTTCGTCTCTGTCTCTTCCATCTGACCTCCGAATTTCAGCCTTATCGGAGTTATTTTAAGACCGGTACAACAATCAAAGTGAAAGATGTTCAGAAGAGAATCTGCTCTGAATTTCAACACGTAAGTTTTGTAATTAAGGTTGCTGCTTTCTTGTATTTTAAATTCCTTTTATTTTTTGCACAATTTTGGAATATATGAACAGGATTTTGAGTATTTAATAAAGCGGAATTATGGGGATTCACTCTTAACGAACTAAGAGTGTTCGTATGAACTAAGAGTGTTCATAATGCTCGAACTAAGAGCGTCCGTAAGCATCAAATTGTGATCATATTAAAACATCATTGTTCCGTCTAATCCAAATATTCTTGGAAATCGATTTCTTGGTAGCATTAAGGCTCGGAAATCTTATATTAGTTGTCGTGGAAGTTTTTACTCCGAAACTAATCTATTCTCCTTTGTCTTTGAATGTCGAATGCAAACGTGCAAAAACTCGACTTCACTAAACCAGATTCAAATGACATTTGTTATCACCGATGGGTGAATGATGTCAAGAATCACCTCACTACTAATGAGAGTCTGTGGAGAAGAGCTCACAGACTAAAGATTAATTGAGAAAAATCCTCTCAACCTTCCCTGTCTCAGCGTTAATGATTGCCAAGCAATAGGCTTGTGTGCAATGCTAGATGGATTACGAGGTTTCATCAACTTATGTCAGTTACTGAGAAAGCTAACAACATACTCGTGAAAAACTATAATTCAAAGGCCCGTTGGAACTAAGAGCGTTCACGAGGCGAATTATAATAGCGCACCTAAAGAAGGGCGCAAGGAGCGGAACCCTAAAAAGTTAGGGGCCAACGAAATGGAGGTGTGGGTTCATACAACCGCCCTACAAAGGAAGGAAAACCGCGAGATTGATAAGCGGACACGTGGAAACATTGGCCAACGTGGGAGAGGCAAAACAGGCGCCGCCGGTAGTGGTGGTGTCGCCACCAACGTCCATTGAGGATGTCCAAATGCACAAAGTGCATCTCAATTAATGGGTGAGGTAATGTTATAGATGTGGATCTTTAAAGCATTGGTTTAAGCACTAGAATGCGAGTGGAAAAACAAAGCTGCACAATACAAGTGTATAAAGATATGAGAGAGCATGAGGCCCATCTCGCAGCTGAAGGAGATGATGGAAATGACAATGACGTCAATCTCATCATTACAAACTTCAAATCTGGCGAGGAAAACAACCATGTTGATGCCGCAAATTTTGATTAAATAGTCTTTTATTTTTCCAAGAATTATGTAATGGCAATTATGCCTTAATTAATAAATGACAATTTTGTATTAACTCTTTCTCAAGTGGCGCACCCAATGAAGTATGATGTCTAGGAAAGTAATTGAGATTAGCGGTACTTAAGAGAGCCTCGCTCCACCGACATCTCTCTCTACTTCCCTGGTCATATTTGATTGGAGTTACCAAACGGATTGAGTGACTACAATTTTTCTAAGTTTGACTTTTATTTTGGATTAGACTTTGGTTAAGAAACTTTGATGTAATCATTGGCTATTAATAAAGTGTCGATTCTTTTACTTAATGTCTTGGACATACCTTAATTCGAACTTTATTTGAAAGATATAAGAGCCAATGGTTTTCATGTGGAAACACATTGTGAGAATGGACAAGAGTTCCTTTGCATCACCTCTAATGACTACGGACATAAACGAGTATTAGAGAAACTTATGTGTCGCTCTAGTGGGTTGTATGCAACCACTATTCGAGTTATTGAATCCAACAATGTCATGAGAGACGACTTATGGGATTCTGACACATATAGGCTTTGGCATGACCATTTGGGACACCCAAGTCGTGACATGATGATCCGTGTATTAAAAGACTTCACACGGACATCCATTTTCAGAACGAAGAAAAGTAAGAACCAAGAATGGTTCGAGGAGCTGCACATGCGCCTCATGGTGCAATGATTGTGCAAGACCGGCCACACATGGCCGGCGCCGCCTACCCCCTGCGGCAAATACATGGCATTGACGCCATAAACCCTAATTCAACTCCTCTCTCTACTTCTCAAGTCCATGTGACATTGTGGCTTAACCAAAACCTTCATTGGTTGATTATAAGGCCTATGTTTCGTTCTGTAAAGCCTGTTCTTTAGGATTGAGACCATCCTATGCAAAGGAGATTGAGGAAATAATTCCATTCTTACAAAGAATCAAAGGGAATTATGTGGATTGGATCAACCAACTTGCGGACAGTATAGATGTTTTATGGTGTTGGTTGATACGCAAACACGCTGGTCACGTGTCACGTGTTGTGCCATTATCCACTCGTAATGCTGCTTATACTACATTCCTAGCACATAACATATGGCTACGGGCTCACTACCCAGATCATCCCCTTCAGTCAATTTGACTTGATAATGCTAAAAAGTTTACATCGAAAATTTTCGATGACTATTGCATATCATTGGGTATTGATATCAAGTATCATATTCCCATGTACACACTCAATTGGTCTGGCGGAAAAGCCACTATTAAAAGACTACGATGGTAGCCCAGACTTTGGTAATGCGCACCAATATTTCCGCTTGGGTTATGCAATATCGCATGCAGCTATGCTAATTCGTCTACTACTCATAGCAGCCACTCAACTTTTATTTGCGTTACAGCTAGTGACTGGGTTCGAGTCTAATATCTCGTACTTATGCATATTTGAGTGTGCGGTTTATGTGCCAATTGCGCCGCCACAGCGCATCAGCATGAGTCATTGCAACGAATGCATATATATATTTGTGTTGGACATGAGTCTCCAACTATAAGTCCGCTATGTAGAACCCTTGACAGACGATCTCTTTTTTTCGCTGGATTTGCGGATTGTCACTTTGATGAGACAGTCTTCCCGTCGTTAGGGGGAGATTAGAACGTCAACGTTCAACAGAAACGACATGAATTGTCGTGGTCTGTCCCCACTATGTCTCATCTTGATCCCCTAAAAGTGATGAGATCACATATATCTGCTGCAAACATGCCTGCAAGGATTGATGTCCCCCATAAGAGGACATGGTGCCACCCAGAGAAGATGGGTACGGCACCACCACCATGGATGGTGGTATGGTGACGCCACAAGGTGGCATAATGGCGTCATAGGCCATGAGTTCCGCTAGAGAGCATAGGAGACCCATAGGTTCGATGGATTCTCGCCCTAAGAAGAGAGCAAGTTTGACACAACTTGATCCATTGATCATTGATACTCAAAATCCGTCTCATGAGAATATTTTGGATTGTGGTTATGTCCAAGAGACATCGTTGGGGGACGCCTCAATGTTAGAACCAATTCCTGAGAATATAGAGATCTCTACGAACTACACTAGTGTACATGAGGACGTGGAATTGTTGAGACCAATGACATCAAACCTTACTCCGTTGAAGAATGCCAACGTAGAGAAAATTGGCCTAAATGGAAAGATGTGATCCAGGTTGAATTGGATTCACTAACGAAGAGGAAGGATTTCGGGCCTGAGATGCCAACACCTCCTAACATAAAACCTGTTGACATTAATAGGTCTTCGTTAGATAGCGTGATGAGAAAAAGAGATGATAATCTCGCCTTATGGCGTAAGGTGTGATGACCTGGATTTCTGTTATTTAATTTTAGTAATTATTAATGGACCAGTTGTACGAATAATTGTTATTGTGCTTTATTCGTAGGTTGTTTGTGAAGTGTAATGGTTTTTGTAAGTGTAATTATTCGAATTTCACAGTTTAGGGGGTCGTGTGAAGTTTGACTTTTTATACATTCGGATTCTCGGAAAACGTCCTTCACAAAAGTCGTAGAGCGCGTCGATACGAGTTCGTGGATATATGGAACGCGGTAATCGGAGTTCGTATGAGAAAGTTATGGCTATTGGAAGAAGTTTCCATTTTAGTATAAATAGAAGTTTCCCAAGTGGGAAATTTACTATTTTCATTTCTTTCCTTTTCCAGAAACCCACTCTCCTCTCTCTCTTCTCTCTCGGTCGATACCTTCTGTATCGAAGATTTCCGTCTGACCCGACCCGAACCCGGCGACCCGACCCGGCTTTTCCGGCGAACTGCTGCGGTCTCCGGTGACGAAACTTTCCAGATAGGATCGTCTCCTCCTTCTGGTCGTCTCTATGGCATCCTCTTGTGGCGATAACCACCGGGTACGGCGCAGCAAGGCGGTGCAGCTGGTGTTTTCGGACCCGACCTGAAAACACAGTTCCGGCGACGTCAAGGCTTCAGCCTTCCATCCTTGGGTTCGTGGGAGGCTCCTTGATCGATCTATGGTGTTTGTTTCGATCGATTTACGTGGAAATCGGTTCAACTCAGATTGGATTACTGTTCACGGTTTGTGAGGTAGTTTTCGATCCCTTATGCTTGTTTTCTGACTTCGAGCTAGTTATGAAAATCCACAAGCATGCTTAGATGAAGCTTTTTGATGTTGGAAGTTTTGTGAAATATTGAGTTTTGGCCGGCAGCGGTGCGCCACCTCCTGTGGCGGCGTTCCGGCTGTGTTCCGGCCATGTAAGGGACTGTTTTTGGTTTTATATATGTTCTACTCGTTGATACGAGCGTTTCGATATATAATATGCAAATTTTGGAGTTCGTATGGAATTGTTATGATTTTTACGATTTCATACCGATCGATTTATTCGATCCGTGAGGATTCGAGCGTCCGATCGACTTATGTTTGGGTCATATCGATCGTGGACGTATTCCGGAGACTTTGGGAGGTCTCGGATGTGGTTTTGCCTCGATTGGCGCCACTTTGGGGATTTTAGTTCAAAACAGGGGTTTCGGACTTAAATCAAATGTGAATCGTTACTAAGTGGAAACCGTTTGTGATTAGGTACTTGACGAAGTATTTGGACGGTTATTTGGCGGATTGGCCGCTTTGTTCTTTGTTGAAGACGCAGCGGGAATTTGAGGTGAGTAATCTCATAAGGTTCATTATGAACGGAATTACCATTATTGTTTTGGCGTTAATTATTTAACTGCAAACTATAGTTGGTATTAGTAGGCATTCCTGAGCGAATGACTACGTATATATATATTTACGTGAAATATATATATATTCTTGTGGATGATGTGTGATGAATAATATGCATGATGGTGTTCATATTATTGTTAAATACGACTTTTCATAGAAACAATATTGTGGAAAAAGATGTTTTCTATTGTTTTGAAAAGTATAGATGGTTGATTTTGAGACCAGATGGGGTCTGAAAAGCATAGGTCGCAGATGGTGACCAACGGTTGGTTCTAAGACCAGACGGGGGCTGAAAACCAAGAGTCACAGATGGTGACAGGTTGCAGATGGTGACCAATGGTTGATCTGAGACCAGATGAGGTCTGAAGATCAAGTGTCACAGATGGTGATAGGTCGCAGATGGTGATCAAATGTTGATTCCGAGACCAGATGGGGTCTGAATGATTATAGGTCACAGATGGTGACAGGTCGCAGATAGTGACCAAGGCAAGAAATAGGGAATCACGCAGTTGGCCTAGTAAGTGGGTATGATCAGCTAGAGCGCTAGTCTGTCTTCCATTATAGTTATGGGGGTAACGGTCGAGGTTGCTGGAGACTCATAAGTATATAGTTAAAGGAGAGTTCTGAGAGTATTCTTCTTTTATTGTCTAGATGAGACTTGAATTGCTTCTTGATGGTTAAGTTAGCAAATAGAACATTGTCACAGCGGTGATTTATGTTGTCCTTTCGGTGGAAAGGATATGGAATGTTAGAAGGAATCATGGTTGCATGTTTTCCTTAAGCTGATTTGTGTGAGTTGTTGATTGATGTTTATGAGTTACTCATACGGGCTTGCAAAAGCTTACCGGGTTTGTTGTGTGGCAACCCGGTGCACCATTCAAACGGTGTAGGGGTTAATCCTGCAGGTCGGGGAGATCGTGGCTGAAGCTGTGGTAGCTTGTCGGCAGCAGAACGGGTAGGAAGTAAATTTTGTTGGCTTTGCCAGTGTATGACTTCCGCTATGTCGTAAGCTCTGAGGAGCATTTATGTTTTATTTTGTGATGACAATTTAATTCGTAAGTTTGTGTAATATATAACTCTGTGGAACGAGTGTATATTGACTTAGAGGGTTCAGGGCATCAGTATGTACTTGATTTAAGGGAAAGATGTTCCAGGCACTTTGTATTGATGACTGAACGATCGCGCATGTATAATTATGAGATTATATATATCGATTTTTATTGTGTAAAAATCAGGGGCGTGACACAAGGCTTCTCACAAAACACCTTGGAATCTACTACGAGAAAATATATTCTCTCGTAATGGATGTCATTGCACTCCACTACCTTGTCAGTTTGGTAGTTTCCAAATAACTGAACATGCAACTTACGAATGTGGTCACTACGTATCTTTATGGGGATCTAGATACGGAATATAATGAAGGTTCTTGTGAACATCATTTACCCAAGTCAAGTGGCTCTAGACCACGGAGCGCGTTTACAACGAGGTTGAAACGCTCACTAAAGTGACTACTTGATTGGGAAGGGATATGATGAACTATGCACACGCGTTTCCATGACAAGTTCAGGATTTGCAATTGTCGCGGTTTATGTTGATAAACATAATTAGAACCCTTGTGAATTAAGGAAAACTGCTGAACACCTGAAATCCTAGTTTGAGAGGAAGGATCTGGGGAGAAAACTGTTTTATCTAGATTTAGAACTTGTATACCGTGTCAATAGATGCTTAGGCATTTTGATAAAGTTAAAAATGCACTCCCATGGTCGTTCGTAGTCTTGGCCCTAAAAGGGATCCGTTTCGTCCCAGGAATGATGACGAAGACGTGTTAATAGCAGAAGTGCTTACTTATGTACAATAGGCGCATTATTGTACTTAGCACAATACAAGACCGGACACCTCAATTGTTATGAACTTGTTGGCTAGATATAGCCCCGCGCCAACGCAACGCCATTGGACTGGTATAAAGGCAATCTTTCGTTACTTAAAATGTACGATAGATATGGGCTTGTTCTATCCCTACAGAGAGAAAAGAAATAACGGAAGTGTGGAATCAGATTCCACAAGGCAAAACGCCACCTTCCGTGCTCCTCCTCCCCTCCATCAAAATGACAACGATGTCTTGATGGGTTTTGCTGATGCAGGGTATCTCTCTGACCCTCACAAAGGTCACTCCCAAACGGGTTATGTCTTTACCATGGGAAGCACTGCTATATCTTGGAGGTCTACAAAGCAGACCCTTGTTGCTACTTCCTCAAATCATGTAGAGATTATCGCTCTACATGAAGCCGTGCGAGAATGCATATGGCTAAGGTCTGTAGTTAGACACATTCGAGGAACTTGTGGTTTGAAGTCTACCACAGATGAACCTACATGCATTTATGAAGATAATGCAGCTTGTATTGAGCAAATGAAGTTAGGTTTCATCAAGGGCGACAACACCAAGCATATATCGCCTAAGTTCTTTTACAATCAGCAACAACAAACACTTCTAAATATTGAAGTGAATCAAATCTGTTCAGAGGATAATGTAGCGGACTTGTTTACCAAGTCGTTACCTAACTCCACCTTCGAGAAACATGTGAAGAGCATCGGATTAAGAAAGTTATCCGAACTCCCATAATTGTAGAAAATCAGGGGGAGACCTTGACATCAGGGGGAGGTATGATGTCTACATGTTCGATCTCGAAGAGTGAAGGACGTGTTGTGCTCTTTTTGCCCTTCGACCAAGGTTATTTTTGTCCCACAGGGTTTTTGTTACCTGGCAAAGTTTTTAGTGAGGCAACGATCAAAGCGTCATCACCGAGTTTGAGCGGCACAAGGGGGAGTGTTGAAGGATGTCGAATACTCCACATTCACGCGCGTTGTGCTCTTTTTCTCCTTCGACCAAGGTTGTTTTTTCCCACAGGGTTTTTATTACTTGGCAAGGTTTTTGACAAGGCAACTTAGAAGCGCATAGCAGAGGCAACACTATTGACATGGAATATCCAAGGGGGAGTGTTGTAAATGATAATGACTATTCATGCAATAGGTATTGCTTAATGTATGCGATTGACAGACTCGTAATGTGTGCGATTGACATACTTGTAATGTGCGATTGACAGACTCGTAATATGTGCGATTGACATACTTGTAATGTGTGATTGATTAGTATAGCTATTATGTATTGCCTTTTGTATACATGATGTAACCCTATATAAACCTCATGGTGAGATGAATACAATACAATTTTTCCAATTCTCTACAACATGGATATAATTTTCCGTATCGTCAAATCTCTGTCCTAGATAGTGAAAGAAACCTAATAAAGTCACAAGGAAACAAAGAAGAATGATATGAGCACATACATATGATTAGTTTGATCCCCTATGATGTAACCACAAAAATCACAAACCTGAGATTGTGTGTGGGAAACAACTAGCAAAGCGGTTCCATCCTGATGTGCAGAAGGGGGCTCATAAGACAATCCAAGTTCAAAGGCATCAAAGCCATACAACAAAGCATTAATTGTTGATGTATTGATATATCTGAAGCATTTTGATCTTCTTGGAACAAGGAAGAGATAGCCGTTGACCACTCTACAGTGCACCCAGTCTCAAATTCGGAAGCATTTGCACCAATCGTGACATAGCCATAACTTTTGGGTTTGGACAGAGAAGTATCTGCGCTGATATTAATGCATGGAGCAGTCTCCACATAGACAGAAGAATCCACCGGATTTTCATACTTTATGAAAGTTACAGGTCTACTTAATAGGTAATATGGATCTTTTGGTCCAAACTTAAAATCAGCTAAAGAATAATGAGGAATGGAAGAGCAATTGTTCCTCTGAATCATGCCATGATCAACGACTTGGATTTCATTGTAAAAAAGATTGAGGTAATTGATTTCCTGCACGTAGTACTTTCCAGAATGCAGGTATAATACGGTAATGTTGTTCTCACAATACAATGTATATCTTGAGTCACCCCAGTACTTCGGATCATGTTTTAATTAGTCGAAAAGGGAAGTTAATGTTATGGATGTTCCCACAGGAAGCAGGTGTACGTACACGAACGATCATTACAACTTAGGGATAATCCTACTGTTTGAATCCAAAATGAGCATTTTGGCCTGACAAGGCGTGTCTTGGAGAAATTGAGCCAATGTCAGTAGCTCAAGCTATATATTGTCGACAAGTTCAAAATTATTATTTAGAGGCTAAATAAAGCCTACCTGCAAAATTATGGAAGATTATGCGGCTAGGAGAAACCGAGCTAAACAAGGAAATGAAAAGTCAACTTTAGCACATTTTCCTACTTCGGCTAGGAGAAACCGAGCTAAACAAGGAAGGAAGGGCGGCAGACAAACCAAACGAAATCCAAATGAGTTAAAACTTTCCAGATTAATTCTAGACATCCCAAGGATGATTTCTTATGAAGAGTGCCAGAGCTAGTTTTGAGTGGAAAGCCTTCAAACAATCAGTCCAATTTTCTGCAGAAGCAAAATTGGAAAACTGGACCTGTAAGGAGTCCAGCAGCGTTTCAGACCCAACCACATGGAATTAAGCTCTGAAATTTCACCACAATGATCTACAATCATTGTGGATCATTTGATATGAAGAAGTCGAAGGCCCATTCTGATTTCTTGGTGGAGATATAATTGAAGGAATAAAGGAGCAGAAAGTGACTCAAACCTAACAATTCCATTAGTGTTTAAGTGCTCAAACCTAACAATTCCATTAGTGTTTAAGTGCTTAAACCTAAAAATTCCATTAGTGTTTAAGTGCTTAACCCATCATGATCTGTTTAAGGCCAACAACTATGGCTTGGTAGCCTATATATAGAGACTACAACAAGTAACAATTCACAACACAATTCATCAGAGAATCTCTATGATCATCCAAGCCTCTCTAGAGCAATCCCTTTCAGAGCAACCCCTCTCTTTCTCTTATTGGTGATCACACTCCAGTCCTAGTCTTCTCAGGAGCTGACTGTCAGTGCCACCAAACCCTCTGTCAAAGTGCTTTGGTCCTAGTCTCCTCGGGAGCCGACTGTAGTACCGCGACCACAACAGTTACGGAACCAGCCAAGCAAGGGTAACGCCCTCGCAGACAACACAATTCATCAAAGAATCTCTATGATCATCCAAGCCTCTCTAGAGCAATCCCTCTCAGAGCAACCCCTCTCTTTCTCTTACCGGTGATCACACTCCAGTCCTAGTCTTCTCAGGAGCCGACTGTCAGTGCCACCAAACCCTCTGTCAAAGTGCTTCGGTCCTAGTCTCCTCGGGAGCCGGCTGTAGTATCGTGACCACAACGGTTACGGAACCAGCCAAGCAAGGGTAACGCCCTCGCAAACCAGCTAAGCTAAAGTCACGCTTTAGCAAGTTCTCCCCACTTCCCAGTGATTTTCGCTCTGCTCGATCTACGACGTCGAGTATCGATTGTGTGATTTCGAAGAAGCTGAGAAAAAGTCCTCACTACGAGGCACAAAGAATCCCACGACGAGGTTGGTGCTCTCCTCGTCCACAATCGCTCTAAAGAAGTCAGGTCAAGGGACACCCCCGATGACCGCACCTGAACGGTGCTGGCACGCCCACGCAAGAAAAGAGACTGTTGACCAGCTCAAGAAAAACTGGAGCCAAACACCTACAACAAGAAAAGCCACAATTATGAAAATCACAGATTTAAACAAGCATTTTCTACTTTCCATGGATAGAGAGCTAGCTATGGCTTTGAGTTTGATGGAGATAACTATAGCTTTAACCATACTAATAGTTTTATGTATAACCTTGGAAGCTAAGTTAATCTTTGATCGAAGACATCATCACTGCAGTTACATATAATGACGACTCTAGCTTCCAGGAGCGGCACTTGCATGCTGTGCTTGCTGATTAGTACCCTGATTAAGGATACCATATATTAGTACCCATATGTTATACATGAATTATACCAGCAAGTCAACAGGGAAAGAATAGTTATGATGCGGGAAGCGTGAACACGATAGTAAGAGGCTCCGTCAAGCGTCGAAAGTCATATGAGATGAGCTAGAATCCACTATCAATTACGGGCACAGCCATAAGAAACATAGAGAAACTTCTCTAATATTTAATTTTTTTATTGATAACTTGAATGAAAATTACAATCTAAGAGGTGCCTTATATAAGACACATAGCATAAACCTAATACAACTAGAAAACAAAAATAACAATTTATTATAGACTAAAACTAGGAAACCTAATTAAACCTCATTACATAAAAATCAGAAATAGAATCCTAGATACTAAAGAATATTACGTAAATATGTAATTGGAATCCCAACCACCAATATCATTCCGGCCACCCACACCAGAACAATCATCCACCTCCTGAGCTCCAAAAGAAACCAAATTTTGTTTATTAGCTAGAGGAGAAAATTTCTATAGACTTCAATATGTTGACAGTCTACCAGTCCATAATCCTGCCTAGAATTTCATCATCTTGCTCCATTCCTGCATCCCGAATACCCAATTGGGTTCTTATAAATCAGAGCAATTGGGTCCTAATCACAAATATTACTTCAAATTTTGTCTCAATATTAAAACAATTAGCCTATGACTTGAAACAATAGGAACCATAGAAGCCTGCACTAGAATGCTATTCTCCACGTCAACCCGACTTCTCCAACTTACATGCAATATATCCAAACCAAAACTGAAGGTAAATAACACATACCCCTGTTTGAACCACAATCGGGCATTCTTTTGAGAGAAGGTCTTACGTACGGCACCCGCACCACGTGGCAGTGGGGCGGGCCAATCATACCCCAAGCAGGGGGGTATTTTGGGTATTGCATATTAAAAATCAGGGGCAGTTTCGGAAAAGAGAAAAAAATTTGAGAGTTTTGATTGGAGGGCCGCACGGCCCCACCACGTGGCGTGCCCTACCCAAGACTTTTTCTTCTTTTGAACATCAAAACCACGCTGAACTTTGTCTTTGACACCTCACCGTTACTCTCTCGCTTTTTCTAAGATTACACAATGTACACTTAATGTAAAAAAAAACGTATATATGGGCCATATTAAATGATCAAAAACTGGTCAGAGCATATTAACATTCAATTATGCAGTCGACAAAACAAAACAGTCACAACCTATCAATAAAACCATAACCTTAGCCAATGAGAGTTAGTTCAGTTGGTAAGAGCAGACTAGTTCGATCCCCGCTACCAACAATTTCTCATTTGGTGGGCAATCTAGAAAATATCCTGCATAATTCCATACCAATGGACTGAGCTGGGACACTGGCCAGTTTCGTAAGTCCTGTTAGGTTGAGGTCGTAGGTTTGCCATGACCCTGTTAGTGTAAGGAAACCTCCCTCTAACCTAAACTTTTTTAGATAAAAAATAAAAAAATAAAAAAAATAAAACCGTAACCTTAACAATTCTAATCTCAATCACTAAAAGCATTCTACATAATCTTAACTTTTCTCTGTTAACAGATATTCTGCTCTGGACCTCTCGTCCACATCAACTACTTTAGAACTTTGTTTCATCACTCCCTACATTGCTTGCTGAAATTGCAACCGGTAACCTGTGCTTCAGTTCCAATCCCAGCATATAGTCACGTGAGCTGCATATGCAACCCTCCAGTTCAATTAAGAAAGACATTCCCTATTTCCCTTCGATCTTTCATACATAGACTGACACACTCACTTCACTTACCTCAGTTGACCACTATTTTGCTTCAGAAAAACCCTTCAAAACCACTTCCAATGGCCTCAGCCACGCAAGCAGCGACGATCTACGGCGGTCTCTTCACCGCCGCCGCTCCTCTCCAAACAAAGCGTCGGTCTTTCACCTTCAGAATCACAGCCTCATCAAACTCCTCCAACCCACCCATCGTCGGCCGTAAGCTCCGCGCCGCCGTCATCGGCGCCGGTCCCGCCGGGTCCTCCGCCGCCGAGGCCTTGGCCGCCGGCGGAGCCGAGTGCTTCCTCTTCGAGCGAGCCCCCTCGGAAGCCAAGCCCTGCGGCGGAGCCATCCCTCTCTGCATGCTCGACGAGTTCGACATCCCGGCACGCCTCATCGACCGCCACGTCACCCGCATGAGGATCTTCTCCCCCTCCAACCTCGCCGTCGACTTCGGCAAGACCCTCCGCCCCCACGAGTTCATCGCCATGCTCCGCCGCGAGGTCCTCGACTCCTTCCTCCGCGACCGCGCCCAGTCCCGCGGCGCCTCCCTCATCTCCGGCCTCGTCACCCGCCTCGAGATCCCCGCCTCCTCCTCCCCCCACGCGTCCTACGTCGTCCACTACACCAAGGACCACGCGCGCCACGCTCTCGCCGTGGACGTCGTCGTCGGCGCGGACGGCGCCAACAGCCGCGTCGCCAAGTCGATCAGAGCCGGAAGCTACGCCTGCGCCATCGCTTTCCAGGAGAGGATCAAACTCCCAGACGACAAAATGGCCTACTACGAAGACCTCGCCGAAATGTACGTCGGAAACGACGTGTCGCCCGACTTTTACGCCTGGGTCTTCCCCAAATGCGACCACGTGGCAGTGGGCACGGGCACTGTGTGCTCCAAGCAGGACATCAAGGTCTTCCAAAGAGCCATCAGAGCCAGAGCCAATGCCAAGATCAGCGGTGGCAAGGTCATCAAGGTGGAGGCCCACCCGATACCCGAGCACCCCCGCCCCACGCGCGTGAGGGGGCGCGTGGCGCTCATTGGCGACGCCGCCGGGTACGTGACCAAATGTTCCGGCGAGGGGATTTACTTTGCGGCGAAATCGGGGAGAATGTGCGGTGAGGCGATAATAAAGGCGTCGGAGGGAGGGGAGAGGATGATCAATGAGGAGGATTTGAAGAGGGAGTATTTGAAAGAGTGGGATGCTAAGTACATTACGACGTTTAGGTTCTTGGACTTGTTGCAGAAGGTGTTTTATGGTAGTGATGCGGCTAGAGAAGCTTTGGTGGAGCTGTGTGGGGATGAGTATGTGCAGCGCATGACGTTCGAGAGTTACTTGTACAAGAAGTTAGCTGATGGGAATAGGTGGGATGATGCTAAGATGGTTTTGAATACCGTTGGGAGTTTGATGAGGTGTAACGTTTTGGGGAGGAAAATGGACGCTTTGAAGATTTGATTGATTGCGCCGCAAGTCTCTGGTTTCGTTTAGATGGAACTGTGGTTGGGGGCAGCATTTCTGTTGTGTTGTATGCGGTTTGATTTCTTTCTTGATGGTGTTGGTTAGGTGAAGAACTTGAAGTGATTCAAGGCATGTTGAACTTGGTGGGGAGCTACTTTGCAGGTTCTTTCATTTACCAAGTGACTATCGTTCTGAACAATCTACATTTCTATGTGTATTAATAATGTATGATCATGCAAATACTTGCAGAGCACCTGTTGCCTAAAAAGATGCACTTGAATTGCTTTCTTCTCCATCTCGATTATCAAATTGTTTGGGGTTACTTTGTCACCTTGATATAGTCAAGAGAGCCACAATTTGGGCAGTTGCTCATGAAATTATGCTGTTGAGAAATTTCCAATCATCGACAGATATATGAATTTTGTGATCATCATCAGTTTTATCTCCTACTAAGTTATTCTTACTTAGGCCAGTACATGTATGTGTTAGCCACTTGGTGCGTATATATTGGAATTTGATAGGATAAGATAGTTCTGTACCAAACAATATAGTTTTGTGGCATTTTGAAAATGTGTTTTAGCTTATGAAATGTGAGATCAATAATAATCCATTGCTGATGTGATTTCTATTTAGGAATTGGCAAAATCTGATATGCAGCATGATATATTAGGCTTGTATTCTTATGTACCTATAGTTTTACAGTTTTTACTAGACTTGGTACCTTGAAACGCACACAATATTTCATATTTGTACTTTTGTTCGGTGATTGATAGGAAACTACAAGGCTTTTGCATTCTATCGCCAGATACATAGCTGAAGAGCCGAGCAGAAAAGAGGTCCAAGGATGCCCTTGTCACGTAGGATAACAATGGGGAATATGATCTTGTTAAGCTTTGTCTCTGAATTTTTAGCAAGGGCATGTGGCTGATGTTAAGCTGTATATTACTTTGGTGGATGGTGCGCTATACTTGATAATTCCAAATTGTAATGTGGATAAAGTTGTGAAGGTAAATTGAATGTATTGTCAAGTCTGATGTGATCCTTATAATGAGTTATTGAACATTACTTTTGGAGTTGCGTACTGAATGAAGACTCGACAAATTGAAAAGATCAAACTTGAGAAATGGGGTTTGAGGAAATCTGGGAAAGTAGGAAATCTCTAAAAACTGCTGGAATAAGTGGTGGAGACTGGAGAGCAGGGAAAGGAGGTAAACATGGATTCCTTTATGAACTGTATGGTCCTGAACTCCTGATTGATGCTCAACTAGCCCATTTCTGTCTGTTTATAAGAAGGGCTCGCACCTCTCAAGAGAAAGTTGGGATTGAAAAGCATTTCAAATGTGAAAAGATGGATACTTAATGAAGACAACTTATGAGGATGACTTGGCCATGGGAAGAGTCCATCTAAAGGTGAAATGGCTTCTTATCTGGAACGGGTCACTTACCATCCAAGCTTCAATTTAGACAGGCATCCCTTGAGGTATATATTATCCTTGCCCAAATGGTTCAATGGCTAATTCCATGCATTATAACAACTGGAAATTCTTGAGCATAACTCACACAGTTTTATTGATGGGATTATGTGCTGATCAAGGGACAACTGTATCTGTAGTAGATGTAACTGTGACATCCTGCAACTAGACGTTACTGCTTTACCCTGAGCTATTGGATTAACAAGAGGCTCTTGAGGTGTTGAACTTGGGTTCATATACCTATGATTATATTATCATTGTTGATTGGAGGTGATACGAAAAACAATTTCTGTTCAAGTAATATCGATGATACTGATAACTGTGTGTAGAATCAATTACAGTGGAATTCAGTGAATTGTGATTAATGGAGAAGGATTCATTTTTCTCTTAACATTTTGATGTTGGTCTGCTCTACCAACTCACTACATTTTCTCAGCTCATGGCAGCATCAAGCATCAAATTTGTTTATAGAAAATAGAAATGGGATGCATATTTGCAGTTATCAGTTGTTATTGTTGCTGTGTTTTCCTATGTTTGTGAAATTGCTGCCCTGCAAGCTACAGTGTATTGAAGATTCTAATGGGACATGACAATCCAGTGCGTTATGGAGTGGATAAAGGCAAAGATAGTGTTTGTTTATTATGGAGTAGTGCAAAAGATGTGATCGATCATGTGAACATGATCTGGGTACCATACGTACAAAGGGTGAAAATGTGTTCAGGGAACATTTTTAAGGGTAGTCTGTCGACTTCTAGACATGCCTCGCCATGACATCAAAAAACAGAATGAATTTGGTTTTTTCTTTATAGAGAAGTTCTTCCATTGACCATCTACTCTGTAACTATGCAAAGCAGACAAGGTTGGACTATTATTCCAGAGATTTGACCTACCTATCAGTTTGATTGCTTTCAACTTTTGGAGGGCTGGAGAGGCTGCAGAATGGGAGGCTCGCCCTTTCGACACTCATCCACTTAGGTAACTATTGTTTTCTCTAGGGTAACTATTGTTCTTTTCATTTTCCCCTCTGGAATAGTATCAAATGATATAATATATAATGACCAGTGCATTATAAAATCAACGCTGGGAGATGCTTTTACTTCTGAATACTATTATTTTTTTCTTTGGCTTTCACTCCGACAAAGTTCTGAACTTTAGTAGATTATACTGTGTTCACTTTGGAGTTTGAACAAGGGAATCTGAATAGCCTCGGCACATTAAAACATTGAAATCCTACTTTTAAACTAATGCATCATCTAAAACACTACAACAGTGAAAAACAATTGAAGGTGGTACTTCTTTGTGCCACTTAGGTGGCATTCGACACTGAAACTGTTAAACTGAAGCAGTAAAAAATTCCTGGATGCTCATAGGACGACAAATCCGAAGCGGATAGCTCGACCAGGCTGAATCAGCCAGCAATGAGTTCACTGCCTTTGTAGGATTGTATAAATCCCACCACACATGACTAGCTTCTTTGTCACATGCCATATCTTTAGAGAGGCATCCAATTTCTGCTCCATACATACCAAGCCCGCAGCAAGCATTCTTTACATCCTCAAATCCTGCATTTCACATTTGCATCTCAAATCCTTAGATTGAAACTAAAATCCTCGAAAACAGAAATTGAAGGAAGTGTTTGTGTTTGTGTACCATATTGTTCTGGGTTGTTTATGATCGTTGTAAGTCCTTGGTAAACATCACAAAACAGAAGCTGTGCATCAGGCAACTCTGCATGAAGCTCAGAGATTTGCTCATTCAGCTCTCTGTTGTACTCTAAGACCTGCGCATTAATCTCCTCTACACATCCCCTTGGAACATCATCATCATCATCTTCATTTGGATGGGCTGTGGAATTGTACTTGTTCAATAACACCCGCGGGGTGCATCCCAACGGCAATATTCCCATGCATATGATCCTCCTCACATTCATGTCATAAAGGTTCCGTATAACATGTACCATCTGATCTGCTAAAATGTGTGAAAATTCTTGATCGGTATTATTCTGTTTTGCAGTACCCGAGGCATTGCGTAGGAAGAGCTCTATGAAGTCATCTTTGCCAAAGGAGAGGTAGAAGATGGAAGATTTGATGAAACTGAGAGCTCTGTCCTCGCTAAGCTGCAATTGTAAGAGTTGCATAGAATCAAAAACTTGGCGGAGCTGCTGGTTCACAGACTGATAACTCTGGCTGCCGTGATTCAAGATCGTTGCATGTGCTGAACCGAAGTTAAGGCCTCTTTGTATTCCATTAATGGATCCATTTTGACTGTAGAATGGTAAAATGTTTTGCACGCCCATCTTCTCAGCTGTGGATATAATAAGTCATTGTAAAATGATAAAAGACATCAAAGCAAGGAGATGAGTAAGTGATGGTTACCAAGAAGATGGGGAATAAGAGTTGAGCCATCAGAA
Source organism: Rosa rugosa (assembly GCF_958449725.1). NCBI lineage: Eukaryota > Viridiplantae > Streptophyta > Magnoliopsida > Rosales > Rosaceae > Rosa > Rosa rugosa. The sequence continues at coordinate 19,288,987 of NC_084825.1, forward strand.
CCATTACACGAATACAGGGACAGATAACTGTGAATGAGAGGGTAAAAGAGCGTGTTGTCTCCGCAATCAACAGAGGAATCCCCCAATATGTAGAATGCTGCAGAGTCATTTCTACAATTTTGGACACTCGAAGCCTGTTTCAGTTTCCCTTGAGCTAAAACCATAAACCCCATGACCAATAGAGCTAGATGATGAACGAGAAGCAAACCCTTTGTTTTGGTAGAGAGGGTTTCTTTCATCTTTGTCATCTTACTTTGGTTCTGTTGTGTGGCTTGCATTTCACTGCTTGATACTAATGTTGCGTTCAGCATTTGAGTTTCAGTGCATGGTGTTTGTGTGTATCGGTTAGGCGATAGGCGTAACAAGTATGATTGATGGTTCATTAAACATAGTGATGCAAGGTCATTAAACCTGCTAAACAAAATCTTTATTATTATTATTATTATTATTCAATGTTAGGTATCCTAAAAGCTTTTTAGATCCAAGAACTAATCACTCTAACACATGTGAAATGCTTCAACTGTGCATTGTAGCATAATGTTTGGTCACTTTGATAGCTTCATGAGTTGAACGCGGGTAGGGAGATTCTCAATCAGGACGCTCAACCACTAAGCTACTTACAGTGTGTTCAAACTTAAAAGAAAAAATAAATAATTATAATGTCTCCATATAAAGCCTTTCTCTCTCTCTCTCTCTTTTTTTTTGATCGGGAGTGTATAAAGCCGTTCTGTTGAGAATATAGACATCAAAAGTGATAAAGCTAAAACGGCGTATACATAAGCTTTTCTGACTCAACCAATACAGGTTCAAATAACTAACAAACCTAAATAAACAACAGTTATATTGACATGATATTCAAAAAGCAACCTATAAACAATGACATAACATCAAATAACCCAACACCTAGTCTCAGAGAACCACAACTGGGCTGAGCCAAATGTCGCCCCCCAAGCCTGTCCCACTTCCTTGCCTCCCATCCCAAACCCGAACCCAATAAAAAAACCCAATCCCCAAATAAATCCCTGTACTTCTTTCAGACACTCCAAAACAAAGCTTCTATCATCTATTGGGACTACAGAGGTAAGCGATGAGGCACACATCCTCAGTAATGATGATCCTAGAGGAAGGGGTAGTAATAGGGGAAAGGGAAGAGTTGGCAGAGGGGTCAGAGCGGGAGGTAGTCAGACCGAAAGGGATTACCATACTGGTGCACACAATCCAAACGGAAGAATTAAGAGGTCGGCGAAGAAGAGAAATGGGGGCAGTACAACTACGGATCTCAATCTTGGGGAACTTCATGAGGTTCGGGTGGATTTGTTGGATGACTCTGAGGAAATCGGAGGAGGAGAAGTTTCAAAGCTTAGTATTGAAGTGGAAGGTATTTCTTCAAACCATGGCGGTGGTGGCTGGCCGACAGCCACACGGGATCAATGAGTCAACTTCTGTCCTGGAACTGTCAAGGTCTGGGACGAGCCTTGACAGTCCAGAAACTGGGAGAGCTTTTACGCTCTCATTCTCCGTCCGTGGTTTTTCTAAGTGAAACAAAACAGTCTAGCTACAGAGTTAATAAGTTGAGACGTCGGTTGAAGTACTACAAGGGAATCACGGTTGATCCCTCTACCACCTCAGCTGGAGGTTTGGCGCTGTGGTGGCGTCCTGAAGTCAAAGTTGAGGTAATCTCCCGAAGCAGAAATTTAATTGATACTCTGATCCATTTTAAAAACACAGGAGCATCCTTAAGAGTAACCTGCTTCTATGGTCCCCCCTACCATGAGGACAAGGAGCTCTTTTGGTCTTCATTATCTTGCCTTAGGGTACCAGATGACATCCCTTGGATATGTATGGGAGATTTTAACGAACTCGTATCCAATGACGAAAAAGAGGGAGGCATTCCCTGGCATTGGAATAGAGTGCGCTACTTGAAAGATTTCTTGGATCGCAATGCCCTCTTGGAGCTGAAATTCACGGGTCCAAAACTCACATGGGAGAATAGGAGAGAGGAGGCATCAGAGGTTATCCGAGAAAGGTTGGATAGGGTAGTGGGGAATGTGAAGTGGCATACTACTTGGCCAGATTCTCTGGTTCACCACGAACCTAGAATTGGTTCGGATCATTGTCCACTAGTTGTTTACAAGGAACCTCGTACCTCGGGAGCTCCTAAGCCTTTTCGGTTCGAAGCGGCCTGGTTTGACGACCCGGAATGCGAAGAAGTTATTATGGCAAGCTGGAACCCTGATCCACATGTCGATCCAACCAAGGGTTGGACCGATAACTTGAACATCTGCAGAAGAAACCTGGTCAGGTGGAGCAGAGCTAAATATCCTAACAACAGGGCTATGATTGAGAAGCTGTCTTTAGAGCTTAAAAAGATCCAAGATGGTCCTGTTTCGGTCAACTCCAGGCTCAAGGAGGCAGCTCTAATTTCGGAGTTGCAAGATACTTGGAATCTTGAAGAGAGCTACTGGAAGCAAAGAGCTAAGATTAATTGGCTCTTAAAAGGTGATAAGAACACCAAGTTTTTTCACCTATCCACTGTGTATCGAAGACAGAAGAATCGTATTTGTAGTCTCTGTGTTGATCCTGACATCTGGATTAGTGGGGAAGGCCAGATCAAGGAGGCTTTCACAAATTTCTTCGGTGAACTTTACGCATCGTCGGGACCCAGAGACTGGGGCACCACCCTGGATGCAGTGGATAGGAAGGTTACTACTGAGCAAAATACAAGTCTTACCAGAGACTTTTCTCCGAATGAAATTCTCAAGGCTGTGAAGCAATTGGGCTCTCTCAAGGCCCCTGGCCCAGACGGTTTTCCTGGGCTTTTCTACAGTAAGTATTGGTCCACAGTGTGTGATAATATTAACCGTGCAGTTTCTTACTTCCAGGAAGGTAACTTGGAGCTGGCCGCTCTGAACAAAACCAATATTGTGCTCCTTCCTAAGGTCCCCCACCCAGAGAAGATGAATCAATACAGACCCATCAGCTTGTGCAACAACTCAGTCAAAATCATCTCTAAACTTCTCGCAAACAGGCTCAAACCCATCCTCCCTTCACTGATTTCGGAGACGCAGAATGCCTTCGTTCCTGGAAGGCAGATTCAGGACAATCTCATAATTGCTCACGAGGCATACCACTACCTGAAGTTGAAGAAATCGTCATCGGATCACGAGCTAGCCTTGAAGCTTGATATGAATAAAGCTTATGACCGAGTGGAATGGGACTTTTTGGAGGCTACCCTCCTCAGATTTGGCTTCGATGCGGGTTGGGCCAAGTTGGTTATGAGTATGGTATCCTCTGTCTCTTTTTCTCTCCTAATCAATGGCAAACAGGGGCAGCGGTTTCAACCTTCAAGAGGTTTGAGGCAGGGGGATCCTCTCTCCCCATACCTTTTCCTCATCATCAGTGAAGTCCTCTCTAGGAATATTGCTGCCGCTATTTCCAATAACAGTTTGCAAGGGGTGAAATTGAGCAGAAACTGTCCAGGTCTTTCACATATTCTATTTGCTGATGATGCGCTTTTTTTCTTAAAGGCAAATGCTAGTAATTGTAATCAATTGGGCTCCATACTCGATGCGTACTGTCGAGCTTCAGGACAGTCCATAAATCTTGACAAATCCTCCATTTTCTTCTCGGCCAATACTCCTTTCGAGTGTAAGACGGAGATAGCCAACACGCTCAAGATCCCTTTCTCCGATGAACCAGGAGTGTATCTTGGACTCCCAACTTTCTGGGGAAATTCCAAGAGAAAGGCCTTGGCCTTTATTAGGGAAAGAATTAGGAAAAAGCTGGATGGATGGAAAGCAAATATCTTGTCACAGGCCGGAAGAGAGGTCCTCATCAAAGCTGTTGCAATGGCGGTCCCGGCATATCCAATGGCCATCTTTCTCATGCCTGCCACCCTTGCCCGTGCAATCAACTCAGACATCTCAAACTTTTGGTGGGGTTACTCCGATTCGCATTGGAAAATCCACTGGAAAGATTGGGATAGCTTGTGCAAACGAAAAGAGGAGGGTGGTGTTGGGTTCAAAGATCTTCAACTGTACAACAAGGCTCTCCTAGCCAAACAGTGCTGGAGACTGATTAGAAACCCCAATTCCTTGTGGAGCAAAGTTTTAAAAGCAAGATACTTTGACCAAACTTCTTTCTCGAAGGCTAGGAAAGGGTCAAGACCCTCTTGGGTGTGGAATAGCCTGTTGGCAGGCCGGGACACCATCACGGAAAATGCCTTTTGGCAAATCAATAATGGAAGGTCGGTGGATGTATGGAAGGATAGGTGGGTTCCGAATAAGAATGGAGGTCTTATCAAGCCCATTCTTACATCAAACCGTTTCACCCCCCTCTTGGTGTCCGAACTGGTTGATGAAAACAGAGGCTGGAATGTGGAGCATCTTGAGCCTTTCCTGGAACCCACTGACATCAGAGCAATCAAAGCAATCCCGATTGGCAGTCCAACAGTTGAAGACACTCTGGTATGGCCTTATACGAAGAATGGAACCTACTCAGTGAAAAGTGGTTACCACAGGTTGAAAGACTCCTCCAAACCATCGAAGGCCAGTAAGCCCTCCACCTCCCGCAATGTGGATCGTAGTATTTGGAAGTTGATCTGGAACTCCCATAATCTTCCAAAAATTTCAAATTTCCTTTGGAAAGCAGTCTCGGATGCTCTCCCTACCGGCCAGAATGTCTGTAAAAGGAAAGTAATTCCTACCCCAATCTGCTCCATTTGTGGTGAGTTCCCTGAAACCCCTGAACATTCGCTCTTGTTGTGTCCATGGACAGCCAATGTTTGGTTTGGTAGTCCCTTAGGATATGTCCCTAAGAGGCAAAGCATAACCACCTTGGAGGAGTGGCTGCTCGGGATAAAAAAGATGGGCCTAGCCTCGGGTGCCGGTTCAGAGGACATGTTCCATTTAATCAGTTTCCACTTGTGGGAGATCTGGAAGCATAGATGTGAGGTTGTCATGAGGAAAGGAACTCCTAATCCTTCGGTTGTCATCGAGAATGTCCGGCGAAGCTTCTCAGAGTGGGCTGAAGTAACAAGGAAGGTGGAGGAAGTAACGAATAGCCCTACATCTCTTACCCGAAACCGGGCTTGGCATCCCCCCCCCATCCGTATCTAAAAGTAAATGTGGATGGTGCTTGGGACAGTGGCTCCCTTAACAGTGGACTGGGAATCATAGTAAGAAACCATAGGGGTTTCTCGGTCGGAGGTGCAAGTATCCATGCGAAGTTTAACTCGGCAATTGAAGTGGAAGCCGCGGCCGTGGTTAAGGGTCTTCAACTCGCAGCTCATTTACATCTTCACCAGATCATTCTGGAAGGGGATTGCAAGGAAGTAATTGCGGCCCTGGATGACCCTTCTGTCACTCCCAACTGGAGGATCTCCCCTTTAATTGCAAAGGTGGCTCATCTGAAGTCTCTCTTTGACAACATCAAATGGAATTGGATCCCCCGTGAAGCAAACCGTGTTGCTGACGCAGCGGCTAAGCTAGCAAAACTGAGGTTGTGCTCCCAGGATTGGGCTAACAGGCCCCCAACCTCTCTTCTCTCCATTCTGAGGAACGATGGCCTACCTGGTCCCCCTACCACACCAAGTTCCTAAGCTGCGATAGCTAGAATTGTTTTGTTGTTTCTACTGAAGTACTTTCCTTATTTAGTCTATTCCTTCTATGTACTCCCCCTTTCTGCCCTGGTGGCTTAATGAAATCCTTATTCAGACCGAAAAAAAAAAAAAAAATAGACGAAATTCTATCCCCACAAGGCACTTAGTTGTGGTGCAATTTCAGTCCAAGCAACCATACGACATATAGTAAGCATGTTTGCTAATGGTAAATTATGAGCTAAAAGTGTAGGTAGTGGTAATTTGCTATAGTTATTTCTGTAGGCAAGAACAAAAAACAAAAAAAAAAAACTAGCTATTCTAAGTAACCTAAACCATAACCCAAGCCCAAACCAATGAACAAGAAGACCCACGTCCCCAAGCCACCATGCCCCCTCCTAATTTAGCTGTGTCAAGACTGATTTTAGTGTCGCCGAACATCCAGGTTCTTTCAACTAGCCTACTGTTAGTCACAGTTAACCCTTAATTTAAGTGAGGGTGTGTGGACTTTTAAAACAGTGCGAAAGTCCTTGACATATTTATATCATATAATAACTAATTTATGATAAAATAGCTCTCAAAAATAGATAATAATATCGGTAGACAATGATCTTCACCTGCTTGGTAACAGGTAAAAAAAAATTATACTCAGTCATTATTAAATTCAAATTGAATTAAAAGTCGTATGATGCAAATAATAATAATAATAATTTTTTCTTTCTTTCAAAAAAGTACCCCAGCCAAAAAGAAAAAAAGAAAAAAAAGAAACCTAGGAAAAGAAAAGAAATTTATAAGTAGAAAAGCATCTGTTCGAAGGAGTGGGCAGAGTCTTGAGTCTTGAGTGTTTGCTCTTCCAATTTCGCCGTCTTCATTCTGCTCTCTTCTAATCGCCAACTGTAAGTCTTTGTTTGAATTTCTGTTCCATTGCATACAAATTGGGGATAATTTTTAGGGTTTTAGATGGGTTTTAATTGATTTATTTCGTAATCTAATGTAGGGATTATCGTTGGAGTTGTTACGGTTGAAATTAATCTAATTTGCTCGCATTTCTTCCTTCTTTTCTTTACTCTTTAGTTGTTAATTTCTTACAGTTCATTTCTTTCTCTAATCTTTAGTTCAATGAACTGGGGCCTTTATGTGATTTTTAAGACTTTTGATGCTTTGGAATTAGTTGATGACTTGATGTTGAATTAGCTTGTTGGGATATTCATTATTGCTCAGTTCTCCGTTGCTAAGTATTGATACTGAAAGCCCGAAACCAGCACCCGGAACCATGATTCAGTGATTAAGGAGTTGAACCATGTCTTGTGGGTGTGTATAGAATTGTGGCTTAATCGGTAGTGTTTAGTGATTATTAGGGATTTAAAGCTTGTTTTTCTGCTTCGTGTTGGAAACATGTTTACATAAGCATTATTGGTATTTTAACCAAATGTTGGGTTTTCTGGAAAATTGAGCTAAGAAGAGAAGCATATGAATTCTGCAACTACAGAATGCAAATGTATTAGTGTACGGCTACACAGGATTCTATCAAATCGCTAACGCTTAAATCAGTATTTTCGTAGTTAGGGACATTCCTAACGGAGGAGAATGAGACAAGTAGTTGGATGTCATTTTTATGTCACATGAATATGTTTTATAGCTTTAACAAGTTTTGCATTCAATTTGTCTTTTGGAGTTTCTCACTAACATATGAGGTTGCTGATGTCAGATGGCCTTGAGAGGTGTGTGGCAACTGAAAAAAATGGTTGTGAGCTATTCTGATTGGGGAGGAAGCAGTAGGGGAATCAGGTATATTCTTTAGATCATCACCAGCTGCAAACTCATGCATTGCAAAAGTATTTTTGAAGTATGATTATCCGATTTCATTTTCAGAACTGTAGGAATGGCCAAGTTGTCTTCCATTTGTTCCCAAATTGACTGATGCAACTATCCCGTGAAGATGTTTAGTATGATGTTTGATATTATCAATAACCAGAAATTTTATTCGGTTACAATGAACTGATTTATTTAGTACTGAACTACTGACAAAATTTACTGCAAAAAATAAAAAAATAAAGAAGAGGGATCTAGCCAGAGTATCTCATGACCATTGAAAATCAACTTTTTTTTTTTGTCAGATGAAATATAATATCGCAACTTTACTGAGTTTCTGAAGTTATTTTGAGCAGACCCAGTTTTTTAATTTTAATTTATTCAACTTTTGTTGTTCTTGATGATTTATTCTTTTGACGTAGTTACCCTCTATGGATTGATGCTGGGATAATGGGTTGGGAGTAATATTTTAGGAATTGAAATTGTTTATTGCACGACATTTATTTTTTTTGAGCCACAGATTAGTTGGAGTTTGATAGCCTGTGTTATAATATAGCTATATTTATGTACGTTTGGAATTATAAGTAGCTTCTTTGTGTGTAGAAGTGACTATAATGATTCGGATTGCACTTTTTCTGATTTTTTTTCTGCTATCCAAATGACAAATTCTCTTATAAGACTAGAACAAAGTGAAAGGGAACAATTCCGGTCTGGATTGCACGTAGGGTAGCCCATTTATTTACAAGTGTTTCCCAACAAATTAGTCTACTACTCTACTTTAGGAGTCTGTTTCTTTCCTGGTGCTCTCAATAGGGAAAAAGAATCTATCCGTTCTGTTTTGTTCATGAAGTATCATAACATTAATTTTTAGCAGTAACCTTTTAGAAGTTTGATTACCAATAATTTTACTCTTGTGATGGTAGGTCATTCATGGAGTCTTACCTACCTGCATTTAAGGAGAAGAATCCTCAGCTAGAGGTAGTTACTGAACACATTCGTGGTCAGCATCCTCATTTGAAGGGCTTATACAGTAAGATCTCTCCCACACCCACACCCACACCCACACCCACACCCATTTGCATATATGTACTCTCATGCCTTGCTGCATAAGGTTTTAATATTTTTTCTGACAGTTTCCCTTCTTGATGTCAATGGACAGACAACCAAAATGAAAGAGTGGTATGTGTGAAGAATATGGATCCAGAAGAGATTCTTCAATGTGCAACTAGGCTAAGGAATTCACTCGGGAGAAAAGTGGTGAAACTGAGGACTAGACATGTAACCAAACATCCAAGCGTGCAAGGTACCTGGACGACAGACATCAAATTTTGAAGAACAAGATATAAATTTGCAAGCCGTTTCTTTTGGTGTGTTTCAAAGCAGTTTAATTTAGCATGCCAGAATCACAGCTTTGTGGTTACCTACTCAGATTGGGTGGTGCAACCCTAGGTTAGATTAAGAACTGTTGTTTGACATGGTATTTGTTTTGATCAAATAATTTACCTGGTTCAAATTTACTTACTACCCTGTACTTTTATCAAAAGCACAGGATTAAGGTTCATGCATCTTTTGTTCCATTGCATTGTGAGGACTGCATGGTCCTATGAAAACAGCCCCTCTACTTGTCTTGTTGACCTGCACTATGGCTGCCATTTTTCAAGTAATATTTACATGGAATATTAGTGTAGAATCTGGATCGAAGATAAAGTCCAGCCTTAGAACTGGAATTCTGCTAGTAATAACAGTCCAATTTACCCATGTTTTTAATTTTTTGGTGGTGTTGGAAGGTAATTACAACCTGAACAGCTCTCTGAAATATTCCAGTTTTCTGTTTACTGTATGTTGGGATCTTGAAAGCTCTGAAAAGAAGAGAATATTTCATAGCCATGTCCTTGAAATGATAAACTGTGAATCATGGCTTCGGCTTCAGCTTTGTTTTATTTTTATTTTATTTTGTTTTATTAATATTTGGGTAGAACTTGGGTTGTTACAAGTTGACCTTATCATGTGAAAAATGGTTGACCTTGGCATGAGCATTTTTGTAAAGGGTTGTTAAGATCTTGTTATGTGACAACTGATATCTTTAGTTTGAGCATTGCTACTACAAATTTATAAACACATTATGCCGCCTGATTCAAAGTGACAACATTACATGATATGATCTAAGTCGGACATAATCCCAAATGAAAAATACAGAAAATCAAAACATGACGACAAAGCGTACATAGTTGCCAAATCAATTTATTGACGTAATCAAGGTCTAAAGGTCTAATCACACATGATTAGACCAAAATACGATCATATGCCAAATACATGTGAATCACTGAAAAATGATCGTTGGTTCACCACTGCCATATTGGCTTGTTTAGGTCTTTGTTGGACCTCCAGAAGAGGTTTCTTTGGTGTCCTGGTCCTCTTGGTGCGAGTGACTTGGTGTTCCATGTGCCCTGGTGTTTGATCACGACAGGAGTTATGGAGTTAGAGGCCCGAGTTGGGTGAGAAGCCTGAATTATCTGAGAGGATGCACAAGAAGGTTGAACTGATGACTGATTGTGATGATTGAACTGTTCAGATGGTTCAACACATCAATGGCATTCTCTTTTGAATCCAAAACCCCACTTGAAATGTAGCGTACACAAACCTTGAGATGCTCTCCTGATGCTTCCTAGACAGCAAGTATAACCTACGAAATAGCAGCTGCATCAACTCCTCCAATCACTTCATCAGTTCTGTAGAGAGGGTAAGTCCCCAATACAAACTTGCAGCACTGTACGTAGAACGAAAGATTGTCTTCCATACTTGCTACTGATCAGAAATGCCACAAGGAATCTGTCTCCCAAGGACATCGCCCACATCCCTATTCTCCTTGCCTCTAGCCACTGAATTTCATCCTACTTGCTGTGATCTATCTGTAAAAACATGCAATTCCTGTCAGAAATATAATTCAAAAGTTCCCTCACAACTACAAATGGTGTCTACATGAAAAATCAAATAAAAATATATTTGTAGTACTTGGGGGATTACAAAGCATTGTGTTGATGGTTGACAAGATCTTATTTTCTACAAAATCTTGTTTATTCTCTACATATGCTAGCTAACCAGCCTATGGCTGCTATTGAAAGAGGACGAGAACTAAATCAAACTCCAAACAAATATGACTTCCCCTCACATTTTCTTTAATATTTTTCTCATATTTGCTATCACAAAAAATAATTCATTGAAAATGCACAGAATAAAAAACAAAGTTTAGGAAGCTAAAGCTGAAGGAAATCAAGAAACAAGCAAAAACCGAAGACCAACCAAGAGTCCAAAATTTCAATATATGATCTGATTAAAAGAAGTGCACGCGTCAGCATCCTTATACATTATCCTTCATGTGTGGTAACAGAGTTAGATTTTAACCTTGTACTTCTACTATTCCAAAACACAGAAAGATTGCAATAAAGTGACACAATAAAGACTTGCTGAATGAATGGGTAGTTCACAGAGCCAAAATAATTACAACTTGTAGCTCATGCTTCAACAGATATTCTGATAAATAATATTCAAACACAGCAGCCATATTTATTGCAGGAAAATTGAAAACATATTAATGATGAGCAAATTGAGAATTTAGTGGGACTTCAGATGCAATGGAACTCATCAGCATTATATATATTACTACATGTCTCTTAGTTTCCATATTTAATATGTGTGTCATACATGTGCATACAATTTATCTATTACTGGAATCTAGATATTTGTTGTTTACTTCTTTACTGTATCTCTCTGTCATACCTATTTTCCACTCGGATGCTTTTTATTTTTGTGCTTTTTAAGGTCAGTTTCTGGTGTACTCTAAATTTTAGAACACTATTCTGATCTATCTATTTTATAAATTAACAATTAAAATAGAACAAAGACAATTGAGAAAGAAAGTTAATTTGTTACCTGCTGACAACGACAAAAGGAAAAAATGAGCCCAGTCCTTGACAATGTTGTCCTTACTCCTTAATCTCCATCCTTTGCTATGAAGCCATGACTACCAGCATATTCAATATCACCAAGTCTGCTACTGCCCAAATCATTCTTGCAGCCTCATGACCACTGAACTCTTCATCCAATATTCCATTAGCCTCTTATCTGAAAAGGATTTTGAAAATTAGATTCCTCCCTATATTTGAATCTCTTTTGCAACCCATAACCAACACAATGCTTCCTAGCAGCACTCCGAGCAGAATAGCCAGAAAGTGCTATTCAGCATGGAACAAGACAATGATGGAAATGACAAGTACAACCTAAATCATGTAATTATGGTCTTTTCCGTATGCTAAATACGCATAAGAGTAGTTTCCCAATCTGAACAAACGGTCACAAAAATCGGAGAGGATTGTATGCACTGACAGTGCAAGTGCACTGTCAGTTATTTTAATCTCAAAAAAAATAACAGCCACTCATCTAATCTCACCCTTTATATATTTTAATATCAAAAAAATTACGTCAATTCATATTGCAAGTACCCATGCACTGTCAGTGCATGGAATACACTCCCCACAAAAATAGTCTCCGTCATAAGATTGTCCATTGTTATCGTTGGGTGGTGGTTCAAATCCTAGACATATTGCAACAAAGTCACTAATCACAGAAAGATTCTAAAAAAGTCAGAATCAAGAAAGACTTGCAATATGAATGGTGGTTCAGAGGTCCAAAATAATGCAAAACTTGAATCATGACTCATGGGATTGATAAAAGAATTGGTTCTTAAACTTTGGACATAATTACCATAACTATTCCTGAGTAAACCACACCCTTATTGAAGAATAAAGGAGCATCATCCAAGAGGAGTTGATGGCCTTCAAAAAGCAGAGGACCTCTAATGACTATGGACAGCAAAACCAAATCATGTCCTTTATTCTTTTTATTATTTGAATTGACGTAGGAAACAACATACGCATACAAAACAAAACTTTGCTGGTTTTGATAAGTCATATACACAAGGTCTGATTCATGAAAATATTTATATTGAAAGTAGCTAGAACTTTAATATATCTTCGTTAACTCTATATTCCCCCCACCCCCGGCAAGGCCTGTCTCTCATTTTTCTTGGTTCCTCACATGTCCACAGAATCTTAGTAAAACCATCCACTATATGATAACCTAACCTAGGGATACAATCAAAGATGAAAAAGAGAGTTAACTTTAGATTAGTTACCTTTGACCTGTAGACAATGAAAAAACAGTCTCCTACTTATCTCGCTCCACATTAATTGTTCTTTATGGAATTCAAGAACGCCCCTGATATAGCCATTCCTGGTTTGTTGAGGAAACAGTCCTCACAATCACTAGAAGGCACGAGAGGTGATGCCACAACTATAAGAATAAAATTTTCCCCATTTCCCACATCTATTTCAAACAACTCATTAAAAACTGCTTGAAACTCATGAATTAATGTCTTGCAAAATGATGTATTTGGAGGAATGACATCTATAGCAAGGATTCCATTATCACTAAGTACTCATCTGATGGACAAAAGAAAATGCTTCCTATCAATAACTTTTAATGCATCTCTAACACAAACTTTGATGTGCTCACCATCTTCCGGTCCAAAATACTGCCTAGAAACCCTTAGCACCTCCTCCACACCCACAACCAGAAAACTCAAAACTCAATTGGGATTTCAAGAAACCAAGAAAAGTTTCACCCCCAACTCCTGAAGAAAGCTTTTGGCTTACCCCACTTCAGCTCCATCCCTCAATGTAAGGATCACCCAATCTAACAAATGACACCACTGAAACCAAGTAAGGGTGCACTAAAACACTATCCTCTAGCCTAAATTCAACTTGTCCAATTCCCACACAATTCAAACCAAAACCCATTTTGGGAACGATACGCACATCAGTCTCAACTAAATTGGGCATTCCTGCTTTTTTTTATCTCAAACCTCTTTGAAACCTGACCACCACAATCAAGCTTCACAACCATTAATTTCACAACTAAATTGGACATTACATATCTTTCTAAATGGTGTTTAGTTTATCTAGTTTGAGTATCATACATGCACAAACAGTTAATTTTTTCTTTTTATTAATGTAAGAAGAACTCACAAGAACCCATGATTCATGAAATTGTGATATACTAGATGTGTTGCTAGAACTCTAACATTTCTCCTTTAGTTCTTTACCGTATCTCTCTGTCACCATTCCTCGCCCTTTTCCCTTCAGGTGTTCTATGTGTTCTTTTCAAGAACAAGATCAGTTTCAGGTCTTCTATAAATTTTCGACCCACAATTAAATACTATCTATTTGATGAATTACTAATTAAGTAGAGCAAAGACAAAAGGGAAACAAAGTTGATATGTTACCTCGTGACCTTTACAAAAGGAGAAAATGAGTCCAGTCCTTGACAATTGTCTTTACTCCCTAGTTCCCACTCTTTGCTATGAATCCATGACTGCCTCCACATTCAATGTCAGTAAATCATTCTTGCAGCCTCATAACCACTGAACTCTTTGTCCAATTTTCCATCAGCCTCTTATCTGAGAAGGATTTCATAAATTAGATTCCTCCAAATACCTGAATCTTTTATGCAACCCATGATTAACACAATGATTCTTCTAAAAACTACAGAGCAAGCATAAGGAACTTCTATTTTAATAGCTGAATTCCAGTCTACACATGCAATAGCGAGAAAGTGTTATTCTGTATAAGACACAATGATGGAAAGGACAAGTATAACCTAAAAAATAGATTTTTCAACTACCCTTTTGAACTTTACTTGATGCCTGGATTTCTTCTCAATCTGAACATAAGGATACAAAACTAGTGTCCAGCATAGGACCTTTTATTATCTTTGGGTGATGGTTCAAATTCTAGATATATTGCAAACCACAGAAAGATTCTAATAAAGCCACAATCAAGAAAGAGTTGCAATATGAATTGTGTTTCAGATGTCCACAATCATGGAAAACTTGAATCATGACTTATGGCTTGATAAAAGTTTTCTTTTTTAAGTTCTGATACATCCACCATAACTAGTCCCAGAAAACCACACCCTTGTTAAGGAATAAAGGAGCACAGCCAAAGAGGAGTTGATGACCTTCTAAAAGCAGAGAACCTAAAATGATGATGGACACAAAAACCAAGACTATGACCTTTTAACCTAAGAAACTCAACTTGTCCAATTCCCACACAATCCAAACCAAAACCCATTTTGGGAACAATACACACATCAGTCTCAACTAAAATGGTTAATCTAGCTTTTTTGATCTCAAACGCCCCCTGAACCCCCCCCCCCCCCCCCCCTTCTTTGAAACCTGAGCACCACAATCAAGCTTCGCAACCATTTCACCAACAAAATTAAAGAATGATCGATCAGACTAATATTTTCTATGTTTTGAACGTCATTTTCCCTACATTTTACTTAGTTATTCTCTTAACAATATCATTTCTAACTTACTTTGTTGTAATTAGGTACAAATGAGTTTCAAACGCAGGAAATGAGCTAAGAAGAGCTAGAAATGAAGGAAATGAAGGCAAGGAGGAAATGTGGCGCAGAAATGGGAAAGAAATGAAGCTTTCCTAATCCTACCAGGAAAAGGAATCCCAGTTGAAGTAGGAATCCTAATGCAACTAGGAGTGAGCTTGGAAAAATGGTGTTCGGAAATGAGAAATGACAGAGTCCCAGTTGGACTAGGAAACCAGATCATACTAGGAGTCCTGATGCTGATAGCAGACCTGGTGAGGCTAGGAGATGCTGTGGCTTCAAGATGACTCAAGATAGTTCAAGAATGTTCTAGAATGCACAAGAAATTTCGGCAAAAGAAGAATGGGCTTTGAAATTGTCCAATTGAGAAGTCTAGCCCAAAGATTGAAGCATGTGACTTGCACAGGAGGTTCTAGACCCTTCTTGACGTCTTAGAGGAGTTCTAAATCAATTATTATTGATTTTTACAGAAAATAAATAGAAGATTCATGAAGATTTCGGCAAGAGCATATATGGAGAGTTTGGGAGAAATTCTACTTCGTGTGCAATCTGGAAAAGAAAATAAAAATCATTGGAGGTTTCCTGGTTGTATTCTACATGCATGGTGGCCGAATTGGGTCTAGATACATTGAAGAATTTCGGCCAAGAAAAGGTGACTTGTTCTCTAATTCAAATGGAATTTTCTCATTGGTCGGATGATGCAAACAAGGAGAATTCTAAGGGAATTAAACCCTAGGCCATGCGCTATATAAAGGAGGGATACAATGCCGTGAAAATCATCAAGAAACCCTGAATCAAAATCGCAAATTCCTCCCCTTTTTCTTTCAAAATTTCGGCCTCTCCAAGTGTTCAAGATTTTGAAGCCGTGAAGCAAGTTCTTCCTCCATCCTCCATCCTTGCTGTGACTTTCCTTGCCGTCCACCACCTTTGAAGATCTTCTTGCGTTCTTGAAGTCTCTTTAAAAGTGTAACCATGAACCCTAGAACTTTTTCGGTTTTGTTATTTTGTAACTTAAAAATCAGATTCTTTAGCGTTCTTTGTTTTTGGTTTTCTTGGATGTTGTGATTTCTTGATAGATTAAAGTATATGTTTTGATGTTTAGTTTCCAATAACCTTGAAGCATGAATTCATTTTAGGATTTTCATATTTATAGTTTTCGATTTCTTTGTATGTTCTTAAATGTTTGTTGGTTTTGTTCTTCAATCCCACCTATCATGTTTTCAATTTCTTTAGTGGCCACTTAAGGTTTCGAATTGCATGATTGAATACATAATAAGATGCTAGCGTTCTAGGTCTTGTTAATTAAACTGGAAAACCTAAAATTACTTAGGTAAATCAACAAAGAGAATTGCATGCTTGATTAGCGTTCTAACTTGTGTGTTTTTCTTAAATCAATCAAACTTTCAAGGTACTTCTTGCGTTGAATATGTGTGTTATTGGATTGATCACTCACTCGCATTGCATGTTTAATAGGGTTAACTATGGTGCGTTCATCTAGTTAATTTAGCTTATGCATGAGTTCATGGTTTGTTCTTGATTGATTTCATTCAAGTTGATATTTTGATTCGAAAATTATGAATTGTAGTCTTGAATTCGTGTTAGAGGTTGTTAACTTCATCAATACATCTCATCCGTCCATTATATCTTTGATTCTTGGTTGATTGGTCAATGTAATTAGTTAGATAATTAGTTTAGTAAATAAATCAATTTCGAAACCCCTTGTTAATTCTTTGTAATTTTCGTAAATATTGTATACTTGTGATTAATATTCTTTTCTTTGACGTTTAAATGACAGGAGCACCCTCAATCCCCAGATAGAACGATCTCTACTTGCTATATACTAACAATTGTCAATAAGGTTAATTTTGAGAACTCACTTCGAGTCCATCAAAGAACCAACACATTTCTCTAAAACCACACTAGAATTCACATTATCTTTGTAACTCAAAATGGGTATCAGGTGCTGATGGGTTGAGAACAGTAATAATTAATACAAAGACGAACCCAAAATGGGTTACACAAAGGCAAATGAACGAGTTTCAAATTGGGGATCTTGTAATTACCTTAATCATTGAATAGACTTGAATCTTTCTATCCCCAAATTCTTGTATCTCTCTGGGTCGCACCAGAAACTAGATTGAGCCCGAACCATGTAGAGATATATCCCACTTGTCAAGCCCCAGAATCCAAACCCCTCAAAATTGAGCTTTCTTCTTTTCTGGTCCGGTCCCAAAAAAGTCTAACAATTACTCTCGGCTACTTTTTTCTTTTATTAAACAAAAGTAATAAAAGAGTTTCTGTATTAAAAGATAAAAGGAAAAATTTAAATACAAGGCGTAGAGAAGAGAAGAAGAAGAGACGTCATTCCCCAACGGTATAAACCCTTAGCGCGTGGCATTTACGCGATCTCGACTGCATTAATTACTACCAACTGGCAACACCAACAGTAATATTTTCTCTCTCTCTCTCTCTCTCTCTCTCTATAAGTATCATTGCCCACTTCACTCATAATTCCTAGTTTCTCTGATTCACAAAGTCTCTCTCGTTCTGTTTCAATCCCAAATTTTCGAAACCCTAATTCTCTCCCTCAGGTTCCCCAATTAGCCAAAGAAAGAAACTTTGATTGATTCTCAAATTGACCATGGCATCAGGTGCTTACCTAGTTGGTTACAGATTTCATCCTACAGACCTGGAATTGGTGGCTTACTACCTCCACAACCGGGCTGCCATGGTTGATCAGTTTCGCTCGAGTCCAATCTTTGATTTTCCTAATTTCTATGGCCAAAATGAGCCCTGGCTCATTTGGGACATGTTCTGTGCCCAATCCAACAGTACTATGAAGGAGGAGGAGGAAGAACCACTATATTTCTTCACTCACCGCAAGAAATTGAATCCCAAAGCGAAAAAATTTGATAGGAAAGTGGGATCGGGAACATGGAGTGCCCAGTATTCAAAAAATGTTGTTGCTGCTGATGATGATAGTGTTATTGGAATTAAGAGAGAATTTCGGTATGAGGGTGGATCTGATCCACATCAAAATGGGGCTTGGTTGATGCAGGAGTACCAGATCACATCTCACAGTAATGATCTCGTACTCTGCACCCTCAGAAAAAATCCCAGAAAACTTCCACCCCCAACTTGTCTTGCTCCTCTGAATTAGAGCCACAATATTATTAGCAACAAAAGGAAGATGAATGAGGAGGCTATAAACACAAAGTTTTTCAAAAGAAAAAAAATGGAACCTCCTAAACAAAAAGAACAACTAATGTTGCCGTTTGATCAATAGTTTGATCAACCGTTATTTACTACTGATGCTCAGCTTCAAACGGTTCAGGTTGACGGGACTAATATTTCCATTGCTGATTGTCCTAATGATACTTCATATGCCTATTTTGATTATGAAGTTGAGGAATTCTTTGGCTTGACTACTGATGATATATATGATGATGATGACTGTCAGTTTTCAAGTTCTGAAATACAGGCATTCTTAGCTTGTCTGGATTGAAGGAATGAATGAATAGCCTTCAATGGAATGGCCCTAAAATCTAGAAACAATTAACAAATTTAGTACAAAAAAAATGACAAAAGTAGCAAGAGACTTGAATAAGGACATTGAGAACTGGAAATTCATCCAAATCAAGTGCATAAATTTTGACCTACACAAATTAGTGTATCAATTTAAAACCCTATCAATGTAGTAAAAATAAGTAGGGATCGTTCTCAACCGGGGATTAGGGCCTAATTAATTCCTAAAAAATAAAACGTTAGCAAAACAAATTAAAGAATATTATACATATTTACGAAAAATACAAGAAAGGGATTTAGGATTTATTTAATTTAACAACTAAGTATTATACACATGTGACACATCAAAACCAGAATCAAGTAGAATTATATGGATGGAACGAATTTAGATAGGATTAACTACTACTAACACGTTGGCAAGGTTTCAAACATCAAATCACGAATAAAAATATGTTTAAACATAGAATCGATCAAGAACAGAGATGAACGCATACAAAGTTCTTTTTACTTCCCTTAATTAAATTAACTAGATGAACGTACCATAGTTAACCCTATTAATCATGCAATCACTAGTGGTAGCTAATCACTAACAAAAACACTTTCAACGCATTAAGAATCATGGAAGTTTGATCAGTTCAAGTCAAGAACACAAGTTAGAACGCTAATCAAGCATTCAAGACTCATTGTTAATTTACCTAAGTATTTATAGGTTTTCCACCGAAATTATTAAAGCCTAGAATGCTAGCACCTTAATATGGATTCAATTACATGTTCATCAACCTAAGTATGCATCCAAAGATCAATTAACACATAAAAATTGGGATTGAAGCTTGAAATCAACAATCATGCAAGACATATATGAAATCGCAATTTATCAATTCAAAAACCTAAAACATGCTTCATAGTATTCAAAAATCACATAACTAAAATCAATCTTTCATCCACCATAGAAATCGCAAATCATCATAGAATAATAAAACAAAACCAGAAATCATATTGGAATAGAAAATTGTTTTACAAAGTTCCAAAAACCGAAAACATATATAGAGTTTCATGGTTACACTTTTTGATCTTCAAGAACGCAAGAAGCTTCAAAATGTGATGGAATGGATGAGAGCTATGGCAAGGATGTTTGAATGGATGAATGGATGCTTCGCGGCCTTGAACCTGGAATTTCTTGAAGTTGCCGAAATTTTGGAAGAGAAAGGCCAGGGGAGTGTTTGTGGCTTTTGATTCTGAATTTTATGGTGTGTAGAAGAGCTTCACAAACCTCCTTTATATAGTGAACGGCAAGGGCTTGAGAATCTAGGTCAAAATCTACTTGTGACATCATTCAACCAATGAAAATATTCCTTGAGAAGTAGAGAACAAGTCACCTCCTTGCTTTGCCGAATTCACCATGTATGTAGACCTAATTTCGGCCTCCTTATATGTAGAGTCATAAATCAATACTTATTCCTCTATTTTCTCTCCAAAAATTCCAAAGAAAATCCAAGAATAATCCCAAAAAGAAATTGCCGAAATCATTGATATTCTCCTTGTATTTCTCACGGCAAAAAGCAATTAGAATGGGCCTATGACTCCTCCAAGACGTCAAGAAGGATCTAGAGACTCATGTGCAAGTCACATGCTTCAAACTTCGGGCCAAACTCTCCCAAAATGGGCCAATTCGAAATTATTCTTTAACATTGCCGAAATTCCTTCAATAATCTAGAACAATCTTGAACTATCTTGAGTCATCTTCAAGTCACTCCTAGTCTCACCAGGTCTCCTAGCAGCATCAGGTTTCCTAGTCCAACTGGGACTCTGTCATTTCTTCATTTCCGAACATCATTTTTCCGAGCTCACTCCTAGTTGCATTAGGATTCCTACTTCAACTGGGATTCCTTTTCCTGGTAGAACTGGGAAAACTTCATTTCTCCATTTCTTTTCATTTCTGCGCAAATAACTCCTTGCCTTCCATTTCCAGACTCAAAACTACCTAAAAACATAAAACAAGTCAGAAATGACATTGTTAAAGAAATAACTAAGCAAAATGTAGAGAGAAATGTACTAAAATGTAGTAGAAGTTAGTCTCAACAAATTTTTCTTAAAAAAGAAAATTAAAAAAAAAATACAAAAACAAAAAAAGAAAAACATATCAAAGCAGAAATCTTCATTATAGAATACTAGAGCGTTTCATTCTAGTTGATTAGATGCACCTCCAAGCTGTTCTATTTCTCAATGAATGGCATCAAACTTGCTGACCGGCCTTTTTGGAGCAGATTCATCAGTCAAATTACTAACAAAGTATTCATCTTGCTTACCATAATTTTCTCTATTCCAACCTTCTGTCATTTTTCTCTACTTTTTGACTAGCTACATCAAGAAAATGAAATCTTGGTTTCCTTTTACAAAAAAAATCATGTGTGGTTTTCCCTTCGGTCAGAGAAACATACTAATTCAGATATTGTTCCCCATGTGTGGATTCAAAAGACCTGACATGCATGTCATAGAAGGGAAATTTAAGAATGAAATTCATACTGTATCAAGCCATTAGAAGTTTCTTGATGTTGATTGTCTCACTTTTGGTTGATATTTGTTCTTCAAGTAAATTCTTAGTATTTGTTTCCGGAGCAGTTAATCCTCATTCACTGAAAAAATCAGCATTCAAATTACTAGAGAATGGTTTCAAAGAGTATTTGAGAAGTCACGCGTAGTTTCAAGTTGCACTGAAAAGAGTTAATGGAACTGTCTAGTTAATACATCTAAGTATCTGGTTGAGACATCTTATGCAGGCGACTGCACAAGACATGTAACTTGACTGTTAAAACTAATTCAAAAGTTGAAACTATTTTAAATATCTTTGAGGGAATAATACTCAAATGATAGAGGATCTGCTCAAGATCAGATGCTTAAAGGTTTTATCCTCCCAAAATAAAGAAACCCCTTGCAATCCTCAAACAGATTCCAAGGTATAGGAGCAATATCCATGAAATGAATACTAGCTTATTTAGGGAGTTTTAAGCTGAAATGGTCTTTCATAGATTTTGAGTGCTATTTTTATCTTCTTCTTTTTTCTTGAGTTTAATTTTTTATCTTATACTGTGGAGATATTTTAACATTTACCATTAAAAAAAAAAAAGTCTGTGTTTATTTGATACATGCTCAAATCTTTATCACCAAGGGTTTCCAATAATTAAAGAGATGTTGTCACAATGGGATTGTATTGGGTCTCAGCTATGTATTTTCTACATATATTGGATCAAGTAATCTATTTCTTTGATGCAAATTCACTGATAGATTGTTCAAAGATGGGTTTCTTTTCCCTGCCATTGTCTCAACCTCTTTTGGTCTAGTGACCAAGAGCCAACCGTGAACCTCCAAACAGCTACATCTCCAGAATTTTATATGCAAGGTTTGGCAACTCTTCTGGTGTTTGTAAAAATTAGGCCATTGGAAGCTGCCAGTCTAGCACTCAGATAATTCTAGTGCGAGGAAATGAAGCAACTCAGAATTTTGGTTTTCCATGTCCAAGAAACAGCAAAGAATTGTTGGTTGATGCACAATGTCCATGATGCTAGACTGCCAGTGTACGTACATGGGATCATCTACTACATATATAGAAGAATCTATTGCTTCTTCTGTGGATATATGCAGAATGTTACCTGTAGTCTAGTCTATACCACTAGGGCACTAGGCAGGGCATATACTATTTATTGGTATCATATGCAGGAGGTATTGGATTTGTAATTACAGATTTCAGTGTAAAATATTTGAATTCAGTATTTATTCCATGCGCTTTTGAAAAAATAATAAATAAAAGATTAATACATAGACCAAGCTCAGCCTTATTTGCTTGATTTGTTCTAAGATTCCTCTCCTAATTACGAAAAGTACAAGCTTTTTCCACCCTTTTGGTCATTATGAGAATTGGAGCTGAGCACATCTGCATACCTAGCTAGACAATTCAGATGATCTGTTTTGAATGAAAAATTAGAAGTAAATTTCCGAAAATTGAATATCGCCGACATAGATTCAAGTGATCAAAATCAGTTTTGTTACGTAAAATACTGCTAAACCAGCTAAACCCCAAGCCATAGTTGGTCGGAAACTTTTGTGAATAGGATCCTCATGAATACCATATCTCCCTTGTGGGTACGTGAAGAATGACTTGAAGGGCAGAAGGACAAGGATTAAGTTAAAAAAAAAAAAATTTAAAAAAGGAACAAGGCATTTGTTGTAATTGTCTTTAGATAAAACAAAGTGCAATTAGACAAAATTATTTTCCCAGGAAGGACAACAAGGCAGATGTCACATATAGATGAAAACAAAACAAGACAAATGCTTTGTCAAGTACAGATTTTCACAACAGTGCTCCCTTAATTGGAGAAAATGGTGTTTCGAAAAAACGATGCTTCAATAAAAATATTCAAAAGATGTTACCTCCTTATGCTAAGCCTTACTATCTATACAAATTCTTAGTAAACAAAAGGTGAGGACGCCATTGTAGTCTTAAGTAGGATTTGGCACATTGGTTTACAGCATAATTACAATTGGGGTCTCCATTACGTGATGGAGTGTAATATCCAACTGCGTAGCAAAAGATATGCTGAGCTTTTGATTGGTACTTTCTGGCATGGTATTCTGATAGCTATAAATACCTGTCCTCAATTGCTTTCATGCATCAATCTGCAAGCAAAGAGATATAGAGGCAAAGGCAAACAGAGAGAAAATGACTTGCTTCTTCTCAAAAGGGTCTATTCTAGTCATTCTCCTTTTAGCAATTTTCTTGGTTAGTGAAGCTCACCAATGTCGTCCAAGTGGAAGAATCAGAGGAAGGAAGCCCCCTCCTGGACAATGTAACCAGCAGGATGACTCTGACTGCTGTAAAGCTGGAAAAATGTACCCAACCTACACTTGCTCACCACCAATGTCCGGTAACACCAAGGCATACCTCACTCTCAATAGCTTTGAGGCAGGTGGTGACGGAGGAGGCCCATCCGAATGTGACGGCAAGTATCACAATGACAACACTCCAGTTGTTGCATTATCCACAGGATGGTACAACGGTGGATCAAGGTGCCTTAACAACATCAGCATTAGTGGTAATGGGCGTAGCGTGGTGGCCATGGTGGTGGATGAGTGCGACTCTACTGAGGGATGTGATGCAGACCATGATTATCAGCCTCCTTGTCCCAACAACATTGTTGATGCCTCCAAGGCCGTCTGGAAAGCCTTAGGTGTATCTGAGGACAACTGGGGTGGCTTGGATATCACATGGCCTGGTCCGATGCTTAGTTACATTAGAGTTTCTTCGATCAAGTGCTTATTTTGTTTCTTATTTGGGGTTTGATTTTGCTTATTTTTGTTGTATGTGGGATGTATATATGATATGTACATTATAGCATGTTAATAAAGAAGACTTTTGTTTATGTGAATTTTACTTGAAAGGATATATCTTGTTCTGGAATATTGAACAACATCAAACATGGACTTGATTACTTTTATGTTTCTCTAATAAAACTGATTGCCAAGTCATATATCGAAGTTAATGCATCGTATTTCCCTCTCTGAAACTCGCATATTGATTCACGAACAAGATCCCCTTTGTATAATTTGAGGAATTGTATGCATGCTCAACAATCCTAATCCTTATGATCATCCCACTATATGAATAATATCCCCAAATCACTTATTTCTCAAACTCAAATTTGAAAAATTCAGAGCATTATAAAAAATTCTCCTAGTTTGACAATAAAGAAAAATTGACAAGCATGATTGCAACTTTTTTTTTGTACTTTTTCTTCTAGAAGGAACAAAAAATTTATTTCATCAAACTTCATTTACAATCAGTTTCAAATTAAGAACATTGAAAGGTCATATAATGAGATTCTGACCAAAATGATATTTTTCAAATATTAAAGGTGCATGTACTGGTAACACCCAAACCATTCTGTCCTAAGTTGGCACAGGCGAAACAGTAGCCCAAATATCTGCGAAACAGCAGCTGCATAGACGACTTGTCCACCCACTTCCCCAAATAAATTGATATTATTCATAAACCATAAGCTCCTTAACAACAATTACAATACCCATATTTATAGGGTTAACAATACTTGGAGAATAAGTAGACTTGAGCTAAAATGGTAAGCTAATTAAATGTAAATCCTAAATTAAGTGTAAAACGATACACTAAAAATATCTAAATAATGAAATATCAAAGATTACTAATCTATAATAAAATAATAAAATAATGCATTTAATGTTGCCCATATGCTCTGCATCACTCTCCCATCACTCCATGCCAAGGGAAGAGAGCTCCATTTCTCTTTCATTCACAGTTTCACACTTTATCCATCTTTTTGTTACATTTTTTTTTTGTTACATTTTTTTTATTTGAAGGAGTTTTTTTTTTTTTTTTTAAGGGAACGGAATCAGGTTCTATTAAATAACGACGTCACTGCGTCAAGCTTGAGGATTTTAAGAAACCACTCATATTACAAGTTCAAGCATAATACAGACTGTCAAAGCAGCCAAAGAACTCCTAACCAAAAAACTACAAAACCTAAAGGAACTGCAAGGAAACAGGTGAGCAAAGCTCACTTATTCGAAAAAGAAATCCTTCTCTTGTGCCTTGGAATCTTCGAGTTCGGTGGAATAATTGTTTGTTCAAAACCTCTATGATGACATTTCGGTCTTCTCACATGCATCTTCCGTGAAGGGAATAAAGTTCTAGATGCTTTAGCAAAGTATGGTTCATCTTCTTTTGAAATGGTGTGGTGGGATTCACCTCCTTCATTTATCCTTTTGAACTACGAGAATGATCGTCGGGGTCTTCCTCAATTTTGTTTTCGTTAACTAGCTAGAATTTTTACACAAGTAAATGACTTTTTTTTTTTCTTATCATTTCCCCAAAAATAAATTCAGTGCTTGAATTAATTTCTTTTTGTTTGGGTAGAATTTTCTCATTCAGTGGAGAAGGTACCCTAAACGGTGAAGGTCCCATGAGACATTAAAAAAATTCAATCTAAGTATTTTGTTTTGAATTAAAAAAAAAATTCAGTATTTTGTGAATGAAAAAAAAAAAAAAAAAAAAGGTTTGTTGTGTAAATAAATTCAAATTAAAATTAAATATCTAAGTTATAATTTAAATTTGAATTTTAGTGTTTTTTTAATGAGTCGGTGCCCAAGTAATATTACCGTTGGCAGGCCCAATCAAGAGAAGGATCTCGGAAATAATCCCCTAGCTTCTATATATTTCCTAATCCTTATCTCCACTTTCCATTCTTTGTTATCAATCTCTGATTCTCTGCTCTGCTCTTCTTGTCTAAAGGAAAATTTCCCAATTCTCGATTCTCTGCTCTGCTCTTCTTGTCTTAGCTCTTCTTGTTTTCTTCCATGGCGGCGGCGATCCAGAAGAAAACAGAGTCGCTCACTACTAGAATTTACCCTTTTAGTCACAAAATTATAGGTGACAAACCTTAAAATTGTGACCTATTGTGGGAATGGGTCACAAAATTTCTAATTTTGTCACCAATACTTTTGTCATTTGGACCAACACTGTTCTCCATTCATTGTGACGGAGGGCATGTAGTTAGTGTCAAATTTTTTTTGACACTAATCTGTTTTTTTTTTTTTGGCAAAGTTTTTGCCTTTTGTTTAGAGACCTATCTAAGCCTAATCAACAAAACGCGGGAGATATACCGCCAATAAAAAGATCAAATAAAAATTTTAGGGCCTGGAGGGAACTTTACCGCCATTCGGCCAGCCAAAACGCTGGGCTTTAATAAAAAAAGAGTAAATAATATTGTCCGCATTTGCTCGCATATAAAAGCCTAAGGAAAAAAAAAAGACCTTCGTCTCTGAACCCAGACTCATAAACATTGAGTGTAGCTGAACCCAGACTCATGAGCCTTTGTCTCTGAACAATCCCTACGCCTTTACTATCCATCTCCATTACTTTCAACTCACAATCTCAAATTCCAGGTTAGTAACTTCACAATCAAAACCCATAAACTCTTATTCTCAATTTCAATGTCTCTCTTGCACTGCTTGTAGTATCTTTTTCTTTTTCCAGAATTTCCTTGAGCTATATTCAAAATTTTCTTTGTATGTGTTAATGGGTATTCAATTTTCTTTAATTTCAAGGGTACTATTAACGGCAAAAGCTAGCAAGGATATTAAGGAATCAAGGGTACTATTGTCGGCAAATTTCAAGGTAATTGAGAAATCAATCTTGTTCTCTCTTGCTTGCTACCTCCTTCTCATGGATAAGGTAAGCTAGTCGATCTTCAGAAAGTTATTTCAATTTTGTTCTCTTGTTTCTGAAATTGATCTATTCACAGATTTGGTTGTTGTTATTTTTGTGAGGTAACTACTGGTAGTTATAAGGTTGTCGCTGTATATATGCTTGCTAGTCTATGTTTAGAGTTGATTAAGCTTCTTGTTGTTATTTTCTCCATCAACTGGAAATGTTGGGTTACTCTTTGTTGATTGGTTATGGTTGATAATTGCTATTTTGTTAGGGGAATGAGGTTTGATTATGATGGGAAAGGTAAAATGTTAAGTGTTAGGAGGGGACCGTAAGAGAATAGCCAGAGTTAGATTCAGCTTTGATTACCATGGCCAAGTTGCAAATGACTTGCTGTTCTGGAGGTGCAAGGAGAAACTGAGTGTCGGGCTCTATATATTTGTTTTTCCAAATCCTCCAAGTTTCATTACTTTAAGTGTCAATTGTGTTTTGTCTTTGCTATTTCTGCTGTTAGTAACATGGTTCTTTTGTTTCTCTTTTTTGGTCTGATACCTTTTTGAGCTTAACTATATATATATGCATAGCTTTGCTACCACACATGATTGTTTTCTAGGGGACTAAATCCCCTTGGGGAGATTTCCCTTCATTTGGATCCGCTTTGAGATTTCAGTCATTTCTCCTCACTTTGATCCGTGTTGAGGGATTTTACCTCATTTAGATCTGCTTTGAGGAGATTTCACCTCACTATAATTAATACGCCTTGTGGGAATTTCACCTCACTTGGATCCGTCTTGAGGAGATTAATTTCACTCACTAAGGTCCGTCTAGCTTGAGGGAATTTAACCTCACTTGGATCTGTTTTGAAGAGATTTTACCTCACTTGGATCTTCCTTAAGGAGATTTCATCTTGACTACTCTTTTAGCTCTTCTTCCTTATCAGGTAAGACCTCGCTCTTTTGATTCATTTTTCCTTTGAGTGTATTCTTTGGTTGGAGTGTTGGAATTGAGTTAGATATTAGCTTTGAACATATATATAGAACTTTATAGGTTTGAGTTGATTTTCCTTCTGAAGTTCTAGGTAGTTCATAATATATGCAGCTTATATTATGCATGTAAGTAGAGTTGTGGTAATATCCAAAAAAAAAAAAAAAGTAGAGTTGTGGTATCCTGGTTCCGATTTA
Source organism: Rosa rugosa (assembly GCF_958449725.1). Taxonomy (NCBI): domain Eukaryota; kingdom Viridiplantae; phylum Streptophyta; class Magnoliopsida; order Rosales; family Rosaceae; genus Rosa; species Rosa rugosa. The sequence goes on from NC_084825.1 coordinate 19,316,795, forward strand.
ACTTTTTTTTTTATCTACTAAGGCGGTTATTTTTGTTTTAGGTTGTTAGTTATTTTGTATTTGGTTTTACTAGTTTTATTATTATTATTTTTTTTTTAATCATTTGGTTTTGTTTCCAAGGGATAAGGATAGGTGGCTGACGGTCTGTTAGAGGAGGGAGGAGAAAGAAAGAAAAGGAACAGAGAGAGGGATGGAAAGAAAGAAAGGGAACAGAGAGGGGAGGGAAAGAAAAAGAAGAGGGGGAGGAGGAGAAAGAAAGAGACCACGGAAAAAAATAGAGAAGGAAGAAAGAAAACGGAGTCGAAGATAAAAGTAGATGTGTAAGGGGAAGAGAGTTTTTGACATTTGAGAGAGAAAGAATCAGGGTTTTAGTCTTGCAGACTTTTTTGTGAGTGTTTAAGAAATCCAAGCCTAGAGTTTTGGTTATTGTAAGTTTGAAGGTGTGAGCATGATTTCATGGTTTTGGGTTTCACCTTTGAGATTTCCGGAGCTGGGGGTATTTAAAGAGGCTGAGATTTTTAGCAGAGGTTGAGCTTTATTTCGGTGAACTCTATGGCTTTTGCTTCTGTTTAAGATACGAGGTGAGTGGCTTTTGTTTGATATCATAAAATGCCTTTATAGTTAAGTTGGATTTCTTTATTTTGTCAAATAACAAGATTTTGGTAACTTTGTATTTTTCCTTTGTGTTAAGTATGAACCCTTGTTTTTAAGTAAATTAGTATTTAGAATTTGTTGGGTTATTCAATTGTTGTTTGTTTCCTTTTGAAAGTGTTGAAGGCTTCTGGGGTGTTTTTAGATATTTAATCTGGGTGTTAATGGTGGCTTTTCAAATGGCTGAAGCTTATTAGTATGAGAAACTAATGGAGGGACTAATTGTGAATGCGTTATCTATCAATAATGTGTTAGTTTTTATTGAATGCGCTATCTATCAACAATGTGTAGTAAATATATTTCTCCCAATTTCACTGCAGTTCACTCGATTTGGCTTTCCATTAGCTAGAAGGGGAAGTTACCAATTATAAAATTTGGAAGGACTTGGTCATAATCCCAAGGTATGTTACATGTTTTTACCATTTTATTGTTGTTTCATATTTTATTAGTAAGTTATATTCGAGATTGTTCTGCCATATGCCTACTTGTTGTATTGTGAAATAGTACATTGTTTGTTTCCACCCATTTTGAATATTAGGAATCGGAGTAATTAGGCATGTAAAAATGGATCAGACTTCTTTATTTTTTTTGGTTCCTAAGTTACATATAGGTTATTCCTTACTTGAACACGTCCATTTCAGAAATAGGAACAAGAAAAAATATAATCATTGTGGTGGTTCACGTCCTTTCACGAAACACATGGAAGCTGAAGAACAGGTAAATGTTTGTTATTGTTTAAATTTAGTTGCTAAACTCTATTATCAAATATACTTGTCTAATTGATTTGTTTCATTTTCTTCGAAAACTTATCCCATAATTTGTTCAGTCTTGCTGACATATAAAAACAATATAGAAATAGGATGAGGAGCTTGAGTACAAATGACAAACTATTTTTGTGCACTTCTTATAGAGTATTTACATACTATACTTTTCTCATATACCATTATTTGGGCTTTGAATTGCTTTTGTTATTGCCAAATGTAGAAAGGTAAAAATGTGACCTGTTGAGAATTGGGGTCTCATGCATCAACATCGAGGCAACAATGGTGGTGTTTGGATCAATGAAGAAGCGGAGAGGACAGGGGTAAGGATTATATGTTATAATTTTAGTATATTGAAGCAAAACTGACATCATAGATTAAATGTATAACATATGTTTCATTATGTGTAGAAAAATCTGATTGAAGAGTTGATTAAAACCAAGCAACAGTTGGCTGAGTCTGAGGATACCCCATTTGAAGATGTTGTAGTGCCTATCCCTATGCAATTAGATATCTTGGCTAAGGAGCTTGGAACTATGAAGGGTAAGACCATTCGAGGTGTGGGCTATGGTCTTAAAAAGGACAGATTTTGTTCTTAAATCCCTGCATCCACGTCTAACCCAACAATTGCTCAATTTATGAGGTACATTATTCTATTGGAAGAACGACTTACTTCTCTTGAGGGTGAGAAACAACCTCAACCTCCTACACATGATGTGGATGAAGAGGGTGCTGAGGAGGGTGATGAGGATGAGAATGAGGATATGGATGTGCTTTAGGTGTTGATATCCTCATTAGTTTTTTGCAAGTTATATTTTGGATGTGTACAAATGAAGCCATGATATTTCCACATGCATAGATATCCCTTAGTTTAGGGCTTTGGCAGGTTTTTGGGTCTTAGATGTCCTTATTAGCTTTTGGAAGGATACAATTTGGATGTAAAAATGATGCCTTCAAATTTCAAATGCATCCAGCACTTGATATGTAAATTTTTCAAGTTACTATCTTTTGTAAAGTACTAGTTGATAAGCATGTTAACATATATTTTTGCTACTTATTTACTTACCTATTACTTGTTGTGGTAAAGTGTTGATAATTATAATTATTAATTTAAAATTAATTTTCATATATACTATATATTGAAAAAAAAAAAATTTGCTTGTCAACCATTCTCAAAATTAAAAATTAATATTTGATAATTAGACACGAAATTAATTTGTCACCAATAGTATTGCATTTGGCGGGTAAAAAAATTTTGGCACCAAAATCTAAAACTGATTCAAAAATAGTGACGAACTATTTTCGTCACCAATAAAGTAAAATTTGGCGGTAAAAAAAAAATGGATGCAAAAATAAAATAAAAGGATAAGATTTTGAAAAGAATGGGTGACCAAATATCAAAGATTGGGTGACAAATTTATTTCGTCACCCACACCCATTTTAGTGACGAACTTAGCATTTCGGCACCTAAAGGAATCAGTCACGCACTATAGGTGACGAAACTGGTGACGAACTTTTTTTGTCACCCATTCTTATGGGTGACGAAATTTTCAGAATAGGTGACAAAAGTGGTTTGTCACTCATTGGGTAAATTCTACTAGTGGCTCCAGTACTGGAGGGATTTCTTTGCCACTGCAAACAACTCCACCATTTTCGATATTCTCGACCACGCCATCACCGTCGCCGCCTCTGATTTCCCGGAGGAGTTCACTCGCCAGAGGACTCGAATTCTGGATTCGATTCAACGTTTGGGTTTGGGCGGCGGTTCTGATCTAGGGTTTTGTGCGGGTGCTGCATCTGAAAGTACTGGGTCCGATCAAAATCAAAAGGCTGAGCAGCCTTCAAAGCCATCCCTCAAAATACGCATAAAGATCGTGAAGCGAAATGCTGATGGTACCTTGATCGAACCCAATTCAGATGAAGCGAAATTGATCAAGCCCTGTTCTCATCTGATCAAGCCCCCACCCTGTGTTGGTGATCAAGCAAAATCGATCAATCCCTGTTCTCATCTGATCAAGCCCCCACCCTGTGTTGGTGATCAAGCTAAATCGATCAAGCCAAAGCCGTGTTTGGATGAAGCGGCAATTGAGGCAAAGCTTCAGGCCACAAAGAGAAAGCTTCATGATCGATATCAAGAAATTGAGAACAATAAGAGGCAGAGGAGCATACAAGTCTTAAACCATCTTCCCAACCAAGACTTCAAGATTCGATGCCCTGCTAAACCCAAACTTGGAAACCATTGGAAACCAGTACTAAAAATCAGAACATAAAAAAAATAAAAAAAAATATATATATAAAAAAAAAAAACCAAAAAAATCTGAAAAATGTTGACAATATTAATATGAAAAGATAACTCTATCATCAGGCTTGACATGATTTGAAATCAATGTAAAAGAAAGTCCAAAAATCATACCTCAAGTCCCAATAGAATGAATAGAGCGAGTTAACAATACTGGACAGAAGCCTAAGCGCCTGATAAACATTAATCACATGATAGTATTAGCAGAAAAAAGGACATGATTATATTGAACAAGCAATGTACTAAACCTGCATAACATAAGTGAAGAGTTGCTTGTAAGTGTCCGTTTTGCAGATACATGTGGCATTTGCACAAGGGATCCAAAAAAATAGTTATAAAATTTGAGAACATGATATATACATCTGAATTTCTGGGTCACACTTTTTCTATTGTTCTTCGGACATATTGCATTGTTACTATTTTAATGTGGAAATGTAGTGCCAAAGTCGGATGCTTTTAACTAGTCTAATGCTCAAATTTTGATGTTTCACCATTAATCGAAACAGTCTAATTATGTGCATTGAAAACAGTTTTCAAATAATGACGCAATTCATCGAGTGACTTACCTGGACATGAGGACTTAGAAATCTATCAAAGATGGAGATATATCTTCCTCAGTATAATGTGACCCAAACCAAGGTTCGCACTGGAAATCTGAAACAGTTAAAACAAATACATGGAAATGTCAATGCTTAAAATTTGTTTCACTTAGTATAACCCAGAAAACAAATGCTTATGGCATGATTTAACATATAAATAGACAGAGAAATCATGGTCCACTCTGAGTCACAAATAATAAAATTACAAGGATAACACGAAAAGACCATCTATGAGACACTTTTGCCAAGTTAACTAGCAAGAAGAAAATACTCAATTGCCAAACATACCTCATTTTCATCTGGAAATTCTGTACTCCCCATGAAAAGCATGTGTTCTGCACGCACAACATGCAATGTATAAGTTAAGTCCGCACAGCAAAAATTTAACCACGCTTTGGTTGAGCATATGCACACTTATAACACGGACATAGAAAGTGTGCAAGCCCCTGTGCCTCAGGAGGGTCAGAGAAGCTGCCTATTCCTACACACGTTGCTGCTGCTGCCTGCAAAAAGAAGCAATCAAGTTCACTTATCCAATCAAAAAAAATGCTAGTACCTAGACTTAATATTCACCATTCCAACTTATCATTCTTAGTAATTATACTTGGGCATAAGAGAACCAAACACTAAAGCAAAAGCTCCATCCAAATTAGCTCAAGAAACTTAACATTTGGGTGGAAAGTACCACTAAGTACTAACCAAGCATTGATATTTAAGTTTGTGTAATTGGGTTTCGATCCCACAGCCATAAAGTTGCAATCTTTTCCAACCTATATGCATTTTCATCAACCTAACACTGATTTTATCAAATTCCAACAACTGGGTTTTTTTCTATAATAAACTCCAATACAAATTGGGCATTGCATATTTTGAACACAAATCACAATACCCACCTTGTTAGTCCGAGAATCCCCTCCCTTTTTCTTATTCAGTTCATCTTCATCCTCTCCTTCACTATCGTCGTCTTCCTCAGAGCCCTCGGAGAGTTGGGATTCTCCAATCTCAGGATCGTGAACTAGCAATGCAGTGAGGCCATTCTCGAGCTTGACTAATCGGAACAGGCGTCTGTCATTCCGAGACTTCAAAACGACGTCGTCCGATGAGAAAATGAAGATTGAAGAGTCGCGCGCCGGCAAGGGTCTCTTTCAAAGTTTCAAACGGCTTTAAGCTTTTTAAGTTTTAACTACGAAGTAGGGGCCAATAAGGGCTGCCAGTAGCCTGGCAACAGTGCGGTCTTAACGGGCTCAACCCGTTATAACCAGTTAAGATGGGTTACAATGGGTTGAGTTCGATGGATTCGCTGGTAACTTGTTGGAACTCCTCTAAGGTGGGGGTGGTGTTTTTTTTTTTTTTTTTTTTAATCGTTTCTAATTCTATGAAACAATTAAACCGTAAGAATTCTATTAATTTTATGAAAACCCTAAGCGTGTTCTGTGCACGCACCCAGACCCTAATACCCTTGATGGCGGCACAGGCTGCTCTTCTTCCTGCGGAAATGTCAAACCATCATAGCTTCCATTGAAGATGTCACGGAATCCTTTGCTGCATCTCTTGCTTTAGCCGGCAACGAGACCATTGATTTGTCTCGACATGGGGGGGGGGGGGGGGGGGGCGGGGGTTGCACAACGCCACCCAAAACAATTGTTCCTTCTGTACAAGCCTTTGGCAAAACAACCGGCTTAGGCGCTTAGCTGAATGACTTTAGACGATTTTTTTGAAGGGTGTGGATTCTTGACAAAGGCTTCAAGATCCAAGAGCTTGAGCACAACAAATTTGTGTTGGCTTTTGACGTACTGCAAGATCGTAACAAAGTCCTTTGGGGTGGACCCTGGAGGTTCAACCATGCTCCAATTGTGATGCAAGAATATGATGGTATGGCACCGATTCAATCTGTAGAGATGAGCTCCCTTTTCTTCTGGGTGAAAATCTCTAACTTTCCACCATCTTTTGAGGATTCAGATACCATCAAAGATATTGCTTCTGTGACGGGTAAGTTTTTGGAGTTGGATGACAAACTATTTGAAAACATGGGGAAGGTTAGGGTTAAGGGTTTCTCATGACCTATCCAAGCCCTTCTTTCTCCAAAAAACGCTCCGACTCGCTCTGGTGTAGAAGCTGAAATATCCTTCTTTGAGAATTTGGTTGGCATGTGCAACTCTTGCCATTTTCTAATGCATGAAGGGGATTGATGCCCAGTTAGCATGGGAGCTGCAAAGCAGGATCGGGCTCCTGCTGAAAGGCTTGATATTGGAACTCCTTATTTAAGTTTTACTACAAGTACCTTTCGCATCTAGGAGTGCAAATGCCGATGTTACCGCTCGTAAACCGAGCTCTATTCTAAAATGGCACAACTGCATTCTGCGTGACAAGTTGCTTCCCAAAGAACTTGATAATTCCTTGGCGTTAGTTCCAGTCACAACCTTCATAAGAACATCAAGTCTCCTTCAAAAGACAAACTTGTAGTGGCTTCACCGTCAAAGGTGTTGGTAATCGTTCCTGAACCCGCACAACCTCTCTCAACTGATAGTGAGGAAGCAATGTTGCTGCAAGAGACTACTGAAACTGCAACGCTTGTGCAGCAAGAGAATAGCGCAACCCCTACAAAGGTTGAGCCGAAGATGGAGAAAAGAGGCCACCCTCCAACCTTTAAGGCTTCTCCAAAAAAATTGAAAGATTTGCTGCCTGAAGTGTTCAAGAAAGTTGAGATACTGGACGCACCAACAAAGAAGCTGAAGATTTAAAGCATTAGTAAACTTTTATTAATTTTTTTTTTAACCCACCCCATTTTAAAATCCTAGCTCCACCATACTGAGGCATACCTTTTCAAAGGAGATTCCTACTGCTGGAACAACTTTGCTCCTGGCACCACAAATGACTTCATCGGTGGCGCGAAGCAAATCCGTCCCAATTGGCCTTCCCTCCAAAGCATCTTGCCTCGCAAAAACCGTGGACTTGACGTCAGGCACGGATGTAGGGGTGGGCTGAGGTGTGCTGCAGCACACCCCAACATTTTCGGGGGAAAAAAATTATTATATATATGTATGATTAAGATATGTTGTAGTCTGCAAATAACAAGTAGACAACTAGACAAAGAAAACTTTTCTCCTCTTTTTCATTTTTTTGTCTCCTCCTCTCTCTACCCGGTTTTGCATTTCTCATACTCAACTCTCACTTCTCTAGTTCTCTTTGCACATCATTATTATAGGGGTCGGTCTCTCTTCTTTCCTGCACTCATTCTCATTCTCTCAACCTTGCGAAGATATTACACTTTAACTTCTCTTGTATAATGAAATTTTTGACGAAATTAGAATGTAATTTATGTTAGAATTTGAGAATTTATCGATTTCTTAATGTAAGTAATTAAATCTATTGATCCCTAAAAATTTAGCCCACCTCAAATTTAATTTCTAGTTCCGTGCCTGCTTGACGTTCATAATCATACTAGCCCTGGCCCTAATGATGATGACAGTGACCAGGATGAACTCTAAAAATTCAGTCCAAAGTGATGCATGGCATGCATGCTTCGAATAAGAGTTCGACTCATCGGTTTCTATTAGTCGGAATAATAAAGGGCCTGTGTTTGTTTTAGTCACTGCTGGTGCTGGGTTTGTATTGTAAAATATTAATAAAATCATGAGGGTATTACCTCAATAAATAAATTAATAAGGACTACATTAATGTTGTTTAGTTAATTTCTTCTTAGATCAACATATATATGGAAGTCTTTTTTAATGAGAATCACTAAAATGAAGATTAGTTCAGAATTTTTTTAAAAGACTTACTTTTCAATTACATTTGCGCAAATCAACCGTTAAATATTTAAATATTCATGTGTAAGAGATGGAAGCGGGAGCAAAGATTTTGATAAAAGTTTGAAAGAGATGTTGTATGAGGTTGAGATTCTGGTTCGTAAATTAAACTTGCATTTTAGCCAAATGCTTCAAGAACAATCACAAAATCATATATAAAACTGATTAACGTCTTTTACACACATGGTATGAAAACAACTGGGTCTGCATATAATATTGAGTATAAGGGGTTTAACCTAATTCCTTTTACCCCTACTTCTTCTTGGTCCAACTACCTCCCAACCATCTTCTGCTTCAACTGCCTGCTTGGTCTTTGGCTCTACTGCATGAGACTCTGGTTTGTCCACAATCATGTTTGATGAATCATCTTTATTCATGCTAGGATCAGTATCATCATCATCCTCGTCACTGTCTTCTTCATCATTGACAACCTGGCATGAGTAAGGAACAGAATGAAGAGTTTATTGTAATGCAAAAATTTATCATATACTCGATCATTACTCAATTTTGAGCACTCTGCTGAACAAGATAAACCCAAAAACCAATGTCCTCAACACAAAACTTTGGCAAACTCATAGAACTGTCAAAACTCTTAATGCACAGGGTTTTAAATAGAACTTACCTGTTTAACATGAGGAGTAGGAACTCTTCGACTATTGGCTTCCCTTAGGCTTTCAATAGACTTGAAATTGCAATCCAAACATTCTTCATGCATAATCATTATTTTTTCAGCTACCTGTGCAAAATCCGAACCCAATTAAAAGTTAAAAACACAACAAAATAAAACAGCTAGTCTAAAATTTCATCCCTCATATCCACAGTTACAGATTCCCTTGGGCTCTCAATAGAATTTACAAGATGAACATTCTGCATGCATAATTTATGAACTTTCCAACTACTTGTGCTCTAAAGGAAAAATAAACCATAAAAAGACAAACTGCTGATACAAAATTGCATCCCCGATGTCAACCAGCCTTAAGCTTTCAATAGACTTGAAATACAATCTACACATTCTCCGAGCATTCTTTATGCATAATCGTTAACTTTACAGCTAACTTCAACCCGCAAAAGAAAGGAAGAAAAGAAAAACCATAACACAGAAGCACAAAATTGCATCCCTTATACCCACTAGTCATAATCATTAGCTTTTCAGCTACTTGTGCAGAGAATCAGCTGACTACAGCTGTAGATATGTTGGGTTAACGCCAGCCATAGTTAACAATAAAAGAGTTTGAGTTACTAAAGACGATTAATTAACCAAATACTGAAGGTCAGACATACAGAACACGGAGATCTCACAAATCCTTAATGGCTCCTCATTTTTTTAAGTCAAGTACACTATCCACAGGGCAAGCAGATATTTGTCTATTCCCACCACAGGCATAGCATAACAAAATTTATTTGTAATACAATCCATCAAGATACTATCAGATGTTGCAACATGTCACCTAAGAAAATGGCGTAATGTAACATACCTCCTCAATGCTACCATCCTCTATCACAGTATTGAGAAAACTCATAGCTTCAATGAGCATTTCTTCTAAATCATCTATATAAAGAGGTTCTGAAAAAGAATGAACAGATGGCTGTCAGAAATATAACACTAATCATTGTAAGAAAATCCACATAATGCATACTATATCAGTGTATCATATTCCTACATAATGTGTACTATATCACTGTATCATATTCCTACTGCTACACAAGCACATCTCTCCACAGATTACATACCATCTTTTTCTACAAAATTGACAGCTCATGAGGCAAAGGTCCTTACTTTTGCAGATAACTTTGTACACAAAAATAAAATAAACTAATTAAAAAAATAACTTTGTGCCATAAGACCTGGATTGAACTCTTAGCAAATCTAAACACAGCATTGGCATAATAATGCTCTCAAAAAGAACCACACACATCGGAACTTGTATTGCAGAAGCATATTCTAGCACAAAATTGACAAATCCTGTGGTAAAGATCCAATAAAAAGAAAAAAAACTAGAGGAAAGATCACTTTTTAACATTAATGAGCAAAAATATGGCAAACTAAAACCAGCTGCAATTAAATTCAACGGGTCAAAGAATTAGAAAGGAGAAGGGGGTCAAAAGCTACACTATAACCAAACAAAACCACTACACAGCTCTCCACAGCTTCATACAACAAAAACTGAAAAAGCACTTTCTTGCTCTCTTGAAACATAGAAACTTGAATGTAATTGTCTTAATCATCCTTCAGATTAAGCACTCATCAGGACACCTGAACTATGCAAAAGGTAAGAGTTACAATATCTTTCCTCACGAAGATTAGCAATATATCTGGGGTTACCAGAAATGCCCAAGTTCGTATACAGGTCTTTATTGAATAAAGAACTTTGTGGGTGTTTGTTTCACAAACTGATGTTAAAAATCATATTTGCTGACACAAAACTACAATCAAACAGGAATTACACTAGTGTGAAGAAACTACTGCCTTCAAGGGATACAAAATTAGAGACCAATTTACAAGAAAACGGGAATAATTACACTGTCAGTTGCGAATTGAATAACAGATTCTTCAGATATACTAATTTCCTATAGTTAAATATTCACTCTTCGTCACATCTCCAATGTAAATGGACATAAAACTCATCGTGCCTATAAATTAATCAAATCAGGTGAGACAGATGATATGAAGAAATAGTATATAACAGAGCAGGAGTGACACATTCTAAGAGAAAAATAGCACGAGTTTACAAAGTATTTAAGCCATACTGGGGAAGCACAGACACACAAGACACATCCATAAAAAGACAAATAAAACAGATACGGATCTTCAAATCTCATAGCCCTATCTGCTAGTTCATATCGAGTATAGCACACCATATAGTTAACAGTTTACACAATTCATTTCATACAAATTCATGGCCAGCAAATTCAGCTAGTACTGTTTCGAGCAACGTAACTTTAACATTTTGAATTTATATACATGAGGAGATGCCAGAACTAACAAGTAACATTAATAATTCTTCTTCATGCAAAAAATTACAAACTCATTTTGCAGAAAAGGAAAAAAAAAAAAAAAAAAACCTGAGTATTGATTCTCAGAAGCACAATTTCCGAACAAAAGAAGTGAACTTTATGCCAAAAAAAACTAGATTAAACTCTCAACACATCCACGCACAAACAATGCTCTGATAATTTCAGCACAAAAAATCAAAATCACAGACTCAATTCGCAGAAAAAGGAGAAAGCTTGACAAGTTGAACTTACCGGTGGAGAAATTGACCCAGGAGACGATATCAGAGACCAGTTGCTCGGCCTTGAGGCGCGATTCACGGCCACCCCACTCGTTGTCGACGGCCAATTGAAGCGCCGACCACCGCGACAGAACCAACCCGACCCCTTCTTGGAACGCCGCCACAGCCGCCGCCGTTAGCTTTCTCTCAGGCTCCATTTTCAAGGCTCTGTAAAACCCTAACTCTCAGTGGTCTGATGAGGGAAAGGTTTGATCTTGAGAAGTACTTACTACTAGCAATGGTAGCTGTTCGTAATAATTTACAATAATTAAAGATATAATTGAAAATGACTTTATTATTAATCAAACTGATAAAATATCATATATTACATTAATTGGAATAGTATTTTTGACAAAATTGTCAAACAGCTAACACTTTAACATATATTTTCAAAACAAATTGACAAAGCATTCATTTAATCACAATTAATTAAAGATCAAAACTGCAGATTTGATAAAAGATAGCATTCATATACAGAAATTATATATTCATATATCTGTTATTGAATTACATATTCAAACTGTTTGGACCAAAAATGAACATTTTGGCCTGACAAGGCGTGTCTTGGAGAAATTGAGCCAATGTCAGTGGCTCAAGCTATATATTGTCGACAAGCTCGAAATATATATTTAGAGGCTAAATAAAGCCTACTATGGAAGTATGACAAGTCAACTTTAGCATATTTTCCTACTTCGGCTAGAAAAAACCGAGCTAGACAAGGAAGGAGGGGTGGCAGACTTACCAAATGAAATCGAAATGTGCTGAACCTTTCCAGATCCATTCTAGACAGCCCAAGGATCATTTCTTATGAAGAGTGCAAGAGTTTTTTTTGAGTGGAAGGCCTTCAAACAATCAGCCCAATTTTCTACAGAAGCAAAACTGGAAAACTGGACCTGTAAGAGGTCCAGCAGCATTTTCGGCCCAACCACATGGAATAAAAATCTGAAATTTTACCAGGGTGATCTACACTCATAGTGGAACATTTTTTATGAAGAAGTTGAAATCTCATTCTGAAGTCTTGTTGGAGAAATAATTGAAGGAATAAAGGGGCAGAAACTGACCTAAAACCAGCTCAATATTCACATGTTCATGTTTCCTACCCACATGAAGAAAGCTAGATGCTTTTCTTCTTTTCCTTGGATATATTTTTCAAGACAATCTCTTTAATAGATCATCATCACTTCCATGTTGTTGCACCTTCATGCCTTGCTTTCATTTCATCATTTCTCTATCTTTTCCATATTTTACAAATCACTTTCATATTCCACTTTCATTATTTTTCTTCCACTCATCATTTCACTCTTCTTTTTCTTCCCTATATAAACACCTTCTCTTCTCATTCTAAATCACACATTCACATTCAACAACAACATCTCTAAGATGATCTAAGTTCTCTCTAAGAGCAAACCTCTCTAAGAGCAACTCCTCTCCTTCTCTTTCTCTTACCGGTGATCTCACTCCTAGTCCTAGTCTTCTCAGAAGCCGACTTTCAGTGCCACCAAACCCTCTGTCAACGTGCTTCGGTCCTAGTCTCCTCGGGAGCCTACGGTAGTGCCGCGACCACAACGGTTACAGAACCAGCCAAGCAAGGGTAACGCCCTAGCAACCCAGCCAAGCTAAAGTCACGCTTTAGCAAGATCTCAACATTTCCCGGTGATGTCGCTCTGCTCGATCTACAATATTGAGTATCGATTGTGTTAACAAGAAGAAAGCTCAGCAAAAGTCCTCGCCACGAGGCACAAAGAATCCCACGACGAGGTTGGTGCTCTCCTCGTCCACAATCGCTCAACAGAAGTCAGGTCAAGGGACACCCCCGACGACCGCACCCGAACGGTGCTGGCACGCCCGCGTAAGAAAAGAGACTGTTGACCAGCTGCAACAAAATTGGAGCCAAACATTTTGGCACGCCCAGTGGGACAACATCAGAGTCTTTTCTCTTGAAGCACATTCAACCACCGGGCTTCAAAACAAACATTTTGGCACGCCCAGTGGGACTACATCAGAGCCTTTTTGTGTTCACCATCATTGGGATGCCAGAGGAAAATCTTTACCAAAAGAAATTCCTGAAGTCATGGCGACGATAGAAGGCTATGTGCCCATTCCCATTCCGGAGAATGCGAGCATAGAGGAGCGACTTGCTATCTTTCAACAGAACATTGCTTCGTATTATGCGAATTTGAAAAATGTCCTGGCAGCGCAGCAGAAGAGGATGGATGAACTTTTCCAATCAGCCCAACAAGAGCCGTGGCAGACTTGGGAGCAGCTGGCCGACGTGACCCAACCAGCCCAAGAAAACCACCAGCAGTCGATGAATGTCGTCGCGACCCAGCACAAACAGACCTCATCGGAGTTCGCGACCTTACGCGAGGAAGGTTCCAGCTTGGCTAATTCGCAGCAAGGCAAATTGGAACATCAAGAAGCTGCTCGTGAAGAGGTCATTTCTGAGACTAACTTGCCTATATGTGGCAATCAACCTAAGGGTCTCACTGGTGAGTCACAGCCTTACACAGAGGCTGTGCATGGAGAAGGTCATCTTAATTATCAATTAAGTTGTGGTCTACAGAAGCCAATTTGTGGCTTTATTAATCAATTCAACTTGAAGTTCTTCATATATTCTTCAAGGCCAAGCGGTGGCTTTGATATATGTGGAGGGCACATCTACAACCCACGTTGCATGAATGGCCAGAACAATTATTCTAGTGGCCAAGTTGTCCTTCGCAACTGTAAATTTGAGTATCATCAATACAAGTTAACTCTTGTTTACAATTATCCAGCAAGTGAAGCTCTTGATGTGAAGAATTCAGACCAGCAAGTGGTCGTCTATAATGGCCAATCTGTGGCTAATCCTGAAGACACCATGTTCTGTGATATGGTAGTTGGTAACAAAGCCGATCTATACTCATCTTCATCTCCTCAATTGCAATTGAAGATCATGCTTCACCAACCAACAAGGATACTTGGGGGGCAAGATTACCCCTCTCACGAGCCAAATTCCTCCAAATTCTTCAACGAGAAGTATCTTTGTTCTTTTCCTACAAGCTCTCACAGGAGGGATTTTTACCCTACAAATTTTGATACATCGGAGCTTGGAATGAAGCATAGATGGCCTCCCCCGTGGTCTTCTAGAGGTTAGCCAAACATGGTGATGCTAGCTTCTTTCTTTCTTTGCTTTTAATTTTCTGTTAATTTTTTCGTTTCTAGTGAATTTGGTAAGGGGTTGTGAATCATAACGGAATAGGTGAAGTCTCTTTTGTTAATATTGGCCTAAACTCCTTATTGGTGCCTAGTTCAGGTCCCTTAAGGTTAAGGGCGGCTTTTATTAACACTTGTTGAACTGTCTTCACACTTATGACCTTTCTTATCTTAGTAAGTATAGCCTATGTGAAATGGTGTCTAGAAAGGGGACAACGTTCATGACAGGTTCTTGAATCCAGAAGTGCGTGCAAATGGGCCTAAACCACTATGTGGGAGTAGCTCATGCCAAAATGGATTCTGCCTCTCTTGTTCGCCCTCCCCCACCTGGCCATTTCAGTAAGGTTGCCCAAAGGATTTGAAAGAAAATTTGTGTCTAGGCGACTATACTTGGGCCGCATGTCTAAACCTTGATTCACATTGTCTTATTGAATTCAACTACTTATAAAAAAAAATAAAAAATAAAAAATAAAAAAAACCCAGTAAAAAAAAAAAAAAAATAAATAAAAAATTAGTGCAATCCATAATTACTGAGGAGTCAAAACACTGAGGGATTAATTTATTAGCCAGTCTCTTCGCATAAGCCTTCGTGGGAAATTCTAGTGTTCCTACACTCGCGAAGCCCATTCATGAAGGCCTGTTTTTGAGGCCCATAATCGTTTCTTCGCTTTGCCTATCAACACTAGGGGGCAACACTATACAATACTAAGCCGAGTCAGCGGCTCCGGAAATTTTTTTTTCAGCTTTGCCCTCGCAGGAAAGGCTGAGCTCAAGGGAAATGTGAGAGCCACCACCGTGACCGCCACCTCCATCGGAAGTAGTCTTCATGTTACCAAAGATGTCCTCACCATGCATTGGGAACAGAGGAAGGGTTTCAATCTCCATGTTCATAGATCCATAACCACCATAGTTCCCCTTCTGCCCGTTAAAAGCAATCACACCAGCTGAAGAAGCAGAAGCAGATGCAGAAGATTCGAAGTTAATATACTGATCCTCAGGTTTCCAATTGGTACCATTGTCATCACCAACAAGCCCTGATATTTGCATGGGCACATGAACATCCGAAGTGGACCTCTTCTTCCGCTTCTCCCGAGCCCTTTGGTTCACGAACCAAAAATAGACGTTCTTGAACTCGATCTGGCCGTACCATTTCAGCTGGAGACAGATCCTCTGAATCTGCTCTAAAGTTGGGGACCTAACTCCCTTATTGTAGAAAAGCTCCTTGAGGATTCTTATCTGATCTGTAGTGGGATTCCACCTGTTCCGCCTACAAAGCATGTTAGCACTACTCCCGGCTGCTTTGTTGCCTCCTCCATCCTCGGTTGGTTGCTGGGTTTGTGGTTCCATTGGTGATGGATTGAGAGAATGCGAGAATTGAAGAGTGATGATGATGAGTAATTGCTGTTAGAAATATTCGAGTTGATGATATGATTTTGGGATTGGAAATTTGGGTTTATAATGTGGAGGAAGATATAGGCATGCAAATATCCACCCTTGGATGGACGGTCAAAGAGAAGAGTCAAACTAAGTGTCAGTAAAGCGTGATTAAAGTTGCCTTAAATCTCGGAAAAGAATGGATTATTGGCGCGTGGGGAAACCGAACGATTTCCGAGGAGGTAACTGTTCTTTTCACGAGATTATTTTTCATGACTGTTGTTTTTCAACGAGTGATTAGTGCCTTAAATCTCGGAAAAGAAGGAGTTATTGTCGCTAAGAGTTTTGAGTTGGGAGCCAGCAAGTGGATCCAAAAGATACATATGTCCTCAAAAACCTCGCCACGAGGCTCTTTTTGACGCGGAGCATATTTTAAAAGTTCATATTATTTTCAATATACAACTATAGGGGCCTATATTTGGGGCCTTGCGAGACACAATTATTGGCTTCTCACGGATATTTGGATATCAGGATAAGAAAATATTATTGTATTCATAAAGTGGCTTTGCGGCCAAAAGCAATACATTCATTACAAAGCCAAAAGTGGCTAGAATACAAAACAAGAATCTTCGGATTATCTTCTAAATCTTTTCTCAAGTGGAAGCAGCTATGGAATCCAACGTCGGGTTGAGCCGCGCCATTATCTCAAGGAGGGGCAGACTTCAGGGAAGGAAAAAGAGGAGTAACGGAGCCCCCGCGCCCCTTTACATGGAAGTGGTAGAGGAATATAACATAGGCTTGGCCAACACCATTATTCATGAGAAGGGGAGACTCCAGTAAAAGAAAATGGAGCCTCCAAGCCCCCTCAATTGGAAGCAGCTATGGAATCCAACGCCGGGTTGAGCCGCGCCATTATCTCCTGGAGGGGCAGAGAGTGAAGGAACCAAATATCAGCTTGAGTCTCTGCACCCCCTCTAGCCTTGGTAACCACCATTAGCTGGACGTGAAGTACAGGAACAGCCATTCTGTAGCTTGAACCCATTCCTTCAAAGAGTCCATCCCTTCTCATCCCTCCAAGATTCTATCAAGAAGAGAAAGGGGGAAATGGAGGTGAGAACCAAAGCCCCTTCCATCTGGAGGGCACAACACGGGCCAGGTCCAGAAGAAAGGAAACAGAGGAGGAAAGATGAACCTCAGAGTGGCCGTCCTCCCTCTCCCCGTTTTGCTCCGCGTATGGGATTTTCTCAAAAAATGATCTTACATGACCGGAGATCCCACACTTGGAGCCCCCTCGTGTTTCTAAACCAATCTGAAGCCTGGCATTTTTGTTGCAGAACTCCAGAAGGACGAAACAAGGGGTTGCCTAAGATTACGCCATGAGGCCTAACCCAGGCTTAAGATTACGCCATAAAGCCTAAAATTTAGAGGCTAAAGGTCATTTCATGAGGGGAAGATTTGTGAAGAAGGAGAAAAAGAAGCAAGGATTGAAAGGCCATTTCTTGAATGTTTCAGAAAATTTGTTGTGAGTATTCCTTGCCCAAAATACAACTATTTAAAGGGACTTCAGGAAAATCCCCACCCTTGGATGGATGGTTAAAGAGTCAAACCGATGTCAGTAAATCGAGATTAGTGATTCCAAATCTCGGGAAAAAAGGGACTAATAGCATGTGAGGAGACCGAACGGTTTTTCGAGGAAGTAACTGTTCTATTCACGAGATTATTTTTCACGACCGTACAACTTCAACGAGTGATTAATGCCTTAAATCTCGGAAAAGAATGGATTATTGACGTGTAAGGAGACCGAACAGTTTTCGAGGGGGCCTACAGAGATTGGCCCATGAAGCTCAATTTCAAGCAAAGTTCCTCCACGCGGAGATTCGACGCAATAGCACTAGCTTCGGCCTGAGTGGCCCGTTCTCTGAGATGGGCCAGGTTGCGGCCCATTTCTTCAGAAGCAGCCAGAGGTTCATCGAGTTGGGCTTCTTCTGTAGCAATCGCGTTTTCAACAAAGGCTAAACCGGTATGGAGGTCCTCGATCCGAAGTTTGAAGTCGGACCTTTGGATTTGTAGTTCCCGCAGGCGGTTGGTTCGCTCATTTAAAATACCGCTAGAGATGTCCATTTCTCGAGAGAGGCTATTCAAAGCCTCTCGAGTGTCGTGAGCCTGGGCGTTCGCGGCCGGTTGACGTTGGCGGGCCTCACCAAGTTCATTCAGCAGATCGTCAATGGCACTAAATTGCTGCAGGGTCAATGCCTTCTCCTGGCAAAGATACCTTAGGGCTTCCAAGACTCGCGAGAGGATGTCAGTCTCCAATACCTGAGGACCCAAATGTTCGTGAAGCACCATCTTAGCCTCATCCACAGCAGAAGGAGGAGTTACCTCTAACACCCTCATCAATCTCTCGAATCTGGTAGGAGGCGGCGGAGGCGCCACAGGATCACGAACCACCAATGCAAAAGGGTGGACAACTTCCTCAGTTTCTTCATCTTCAATAGGTTGGTCTGTCCCTTCAGCCGCGGGAGAATCTGGAAACTCAACTCGCGGCTCACCATGGGCAAGTGGAGCAGATTCAAGCACAGGGCCCTCGGCTTTGACGGTTGTCTCATTTATTCGCAAGACTTGGGGGGCACCACCACCGTCAGTATCATTTTTCATCTCTTGGGCGACTGTCCGACCGATAGGACCCTCAGCGTTTGTAGCCACCTCCTCGGTACAAACAGAATCCTGGTTAGATTCAGAAATGTCAGAGGAGTCGTCATAAGCGGCAGAATCCTCAGAGTGGCTTTCCACACTTTCATGCTCCGAGGAGTCGTCATCGGAGATCGTTATTAGAATGGTAGGACCTTGCAGATGCTCTGTAGATGTGGGAGACGGAAGAGGCGCCACGGGGTTAGTTGATGCTTGAACTAGCGAGAGAGTTGGCTTTTCTGCAGTGGTTGAGGGTCCAGCCTCGCTTAGGCGAGAGGGATTAGTGGTCCTTTGACGGACCTGTCAAAAGATACATAGTGAAGATCCTGCCCAGATTCTAAAATTTAAAAAGGATAAGACGGGGTCGGAGTTTACCAATCGCATTCCCAGAGGTTCGTCATCTTCAAAACTCTCTTCGACGAATTGAGCTCGATCGCGTTTGCAAGCAAAGACAGCAGTGGCTTGTACGAGAAAAGAGTCATAACTCAAAAAGGGGGGAAGCACCAAATATACAAGTTTGGGATCATTCTTAACTAAATTACCTCAGCGGGATCTTCATCATGCGAAGACTCTCCCTCAGAAGTCTCCTCTGCTATTGCCTTTTGTTTCCCTGCCTGAACAGAGGCTATCCTGCTCCAGGTAGTTTGCTGCAAAACACACTCAGGAATAAGAGCGAGAAAATCAACACAAGAAAAAAGAATGGTGAAGAAAGACAAAAACTTACTGTTGCCCTAGGCTCGTGGATTTGTATCCCTGGACGCGATGAGCGAGAAGGTAGAATAGGTCGCGGGGGTTGTGCTGCAGGGTTGGAGAAGCGCTCAAGAATCTTGCGGTCCTCCGGACCAGGACTACTCATGCCACGAAAGATCAGGACAAAGAGTTCGTCATGTGGCAGGTCCCAACAGTTCACGGACACTTCTTTCCACCAATCAACATAATCATCGTCGACATCGTTGAGGGGGTACAGCGCTCTGACCCAAGGGGGAATCACTATCAAAGTAAACTGACTCTGAAAGGGGGCAGACCCAGGTGGGGATAATCTCCGCCAAGAAGTGTAGTAATTGGCAGAATCGACCAGAGGCCAGGGTACCAACTGGGCCAACCCAAATTGGCGAGCAAAATGGTTAGGGGCATAGAGCTCATAACTTACGCGTTCAGTGGCAAGACGAATATCCAAGCAGGAGATGGCGCGACGAAAGATCAGGAAGGCTCTTTCGCTATGATCCCGTCCACTGGGCAGAAAGCCATCATCAAGGGGAGGAGGGAATCGCCTAGAAAGGACTATTTTTGGGTCCGGCATCTCTCCCAGCAAGTACAAGTAAATAAAACACTCGGAGTAGGGTGGAGCTCAATACCTTACGTTGCGGCAAAGTCAGTTCCCCAAAAGGGAATCAACTGGAGGTTCCTTTGGAATATCACCGCGACGGAAGAGAGGGAAATAAATCTGCAGCCAAAAGGCAAGGATCCAGAAAGGGCCACTAATTTCGGTATCAAATGGGCGCATTACGGCTCTATAAAGGGAGCGATATAACGCAACTAATACAGGTTGCCCAAGGCCAACACAAATACCATTGTAGAGAGCAGTGGCCAGAGAATTCCAAGGTCCAGTAGGTTTGTTGGAAGAAGTGCAAAAGATAAATTTGCAAAGCCAGAATTCCAGGAATGCGATACCTCCTGTATGGTCACGCCGAGTGCAGTAATATTCGCGCCAGGATGGGTAGGATCTGCTGTGATGCCCTCGACCAGCCATATCCATTCTCAAAGAAAATTGAGTGCCATCAAACTGACCATGCACATAGGGGTCAAAGTCAATGGGCAACCCCGTGATGGTAAGAACATCCAGCAGAGTTATGCTCATTTGCCCAAACCGGAAATCGAATGTATTGCTGGAGGTGTTCCAGAAGCAAAGAGCGGCAGCTAGCGGTGCAGGGCTAGTATTATTGGGAAGACAGAAGCATAGATCGATGGTTTGGGTGATACCCACCGCATCCCATCGGGCCAAATCTCTCGCTCGGACCTCCTGATACCAAATATTTTCCTCGGGAGCGACGGTAGGCCAGTAGCCCACTTTCCTCCTTGGTCCCCAACTGCTAAAATCACCAGGCACCTGCCGAAAAGCCGCTATGGGACGGTGGATGGGAAGCCCATAATAGGCCATAGCATCATCTGGCAAACGATCGCGAGGTGTGGGACCCAGACTCGCTTGACTATCACCGCCACCAAAGCCCATCAGTCGACTTCTCTCCTCTCCGTTCTGACTTCTACATCGAACACTCATGTTAGTTCGCCAGGCGAATGCGACTTTCTCAGTGATTTCATCTGCCTGATCGATAACGAATGGTTTCTTGGATGCCATATCTAAGGCGACAGTGAAGATACTTCTCTAATACGCTTTGATTTATAGCTCAAATATGTTTGGAGATTAATTTATTAGCTGGGCCAGTGAGTGGCCCTAGTTGATAATTAATGAGTCATTATTCCATCTTGAGAATCGCATCTAAGGCGACAGTGAAGATACTTCTCCAATACGCTTTGATTTATAGCTCAAATATGTTTGGAGATTAATTTATTAGCTGGGCCAGTGAGTGGCCCTAGTTGATAATTAATGAGTCATTATTCCATCTTGAGAATCGCATCTAAGGCGACAGTGAAGATATTCCACCTTTTCCTACCACCGCAGGGCCAGCATAGTGGCCTGATGTTTTTTAAAACATGATTAAAACCGATGCGGTTTTAGATGCTAAAGTTGCAGCAAAATATGGTGGTTTCAATTGGTCACACGTCATGATGACGATAGCCATGATCCAATCATCCTCTTTGGCATAAGACTCGCGAAGGATTAAATGATAGCAAACAGTTTGCTATTTTGCATCTTATTTCGCCAAGTACTATAGGCCTTGATCTAGCCAGGAAAGCGGCTCCAACACCTACATTTGAAAAAATCAACAGAGAGCCAGCAAACAAGGCAGATACTTGTTGCTATACACATGGCGAAGCTACCACCAAGGAAGAGAAGGATCCTCATTCGCGATCAAAAGCAGTCTCATTCGCATGGGGGGCACGCTAAAGTTTTGATTGCCTACAACCTGCCCAAGTTTTGCCAGATCCATGGGGGGCAATAAAGTTGGCAAAGGAAGCGTCAGTTCATGACAAAGGCAATTCAATAGTGGCATTCAAGCTTTATGGCCTATTTAGAGGCCTATATGGAAACAGTCAAGCCAATACAAGTGGCTTTGGAGCAACAACATTATAAGAGGAGTGCTGATTCAAGACCTCTGTAGTCAAGACGAGGACCTTTGACTTCGAGGTCTGGGGGGCAATGTTTGGACCCAAAATGAACATTTTGGCCTGACAAGGCGTGTCTTGGAGAAATTGAGCCAATGTCAGTGGCTCAAGCTATATATTGTCGACAAGCTCGAAATATATATTTAGAGGCTAAATAAAGCCTACTATGGAAGTATGACAAGTCAACTTTAGCATATTTTCCTACTTCGGCTAGAAAAAACCGAGCTAGACAAGGAAGGAGGGGTGGCAGACTTACCAAATGAAATCGAAATGTGCTGAAACTTTCCAGATCCATTCTAGACAGCCCAAGGATCATTTCTTATGAAGAGTGCAAGAGTTTTTTTTTGAGTGGAAGGCCTTCAAACAATCAGCCCAATTTTCTACAGAAGCAAAACTGGAAAACTGGACCTGTAAGAGGTCCAGCAGCATTTTCGGCCCAACCACATGGAATAAAAATCTGAAATTTTACCAGGGTGATCTACACTCATAGTGGAACATTTTTTATGAAGAAGTTGAAAGCTCATTCTGAAGTCTTGTTGGAGAAATAATTGAAGGAATAAAGGGGCAGAAACTGACCTAAAACCAGCTCAATATTCACATGTTCATGTTTCCTACCCACATGAAGAAAGCTAGATGCTTTTCTTCTTTTCCTTGGATATATTTTTCAAGACAATCTCTTTAATAGATCATCATCACTTCCATGTTGTTGCACCTTCATGCCTTGCTTTCATTTCATCATTTCTCTATCTTTTCCATATTTTACAAATCACTTTCATATTCCACTTTCATTATTTTTCTTCCACTCATCATTTCACTCTTCTTTTTCTTCCCTATATAAACACCTTCTCTTCTCATTCTAAATCACACATTCACATTTAACAACAACATCTCTAAGATGATCTAAGTTCTCTCTAAGAGCAACTCCTCTCCTTCTCTTTCTCTTACCGGTGATCTCACTCCTAGTCCTAGTCTTCTCAGAAGCCGACTTTCAGTGCCACCAAACCCTCTGTCAACGTGCTTCGGTCCTAGTCTCCTCGGGAGCCGACGGTAGTGCCGCGACCACAACGGTTACAGAACCAGCCAAGCAAGGGTAACGCCCTAGCAACCCAGCCAAGCTAAAGTCACGCTTTAGCAAGATCTCAACATTTCCCGGTGATGTCGCTCTGCTCGATCTACAATATTGAGTATCGATTGTGTTAACAAGAAGAAAGCTCAGCAAAAGTCCTCGCCACGAGGCACAAAGAATCCCACGACGAGGTTGGTGCTCTCCTCGTCCACAATCGCTCAACAGAAGTCAGGTCAAGGGACACCCCCGACGACCGCACCCGAACGGTGCTGGCACACCCGCGTAAGAAAAGAGACTGTTGACCAGCTGCAGCAAAATTGGAGCCAAACACAAACTCCTTTCAGAATTTCTTCTCCTTTGTTTCTGGTGGAGGTAACAAAATATTGAAGACTCTAGCAGCCAAAACTACTCCAATTAAAGGACCAATCTAATAAACAAAGAGGAGCTCCCAAGTATTGTGCCAGTTATTAACATAAGCCCAGCCAAAAGTATTAGCTCGGTTCATAGAACATAACTGTCAATTCGAGTGTCCCTTCATCCAATTACACATGCTCTAGTAGCCGCACAACACCCAAATTCATAAAGAAAAATTGGACCTCAATTTTCAAACTCAAATCTCTTATAAAAACCCAACTTCTTGGTAGAAAATTCAATCATGTTTACTGGATTAGAAGAAACAAAGACAAAATGGAGACCAAGTCCCATTTGGCAGACAGAGACCGAGGAATTCCAATTCGTATGCTGTGATGCGAAAGAATTCCAAACTGAACACAAATTCAAACCTGGAAAAGTATGAGCTAGCAAAAACCACCAAAAGCATCATTTCTTAATAGCGGATCATCAAACAAACCATTCACTTGATAAACTAACACGGCAAAGATACAATACAGTTTTTTTTTTCCCATCTCCAAATGCCTTCAAATGAATATTCACAGATTAAGAATCAAGTTCCTTGATCAATTAAGACAAATAAATTCCAATGTTTCAATGTTCAACTTAAGAGGAGTTGGAATCATGCATTTGCAACGTTTTAGAAATGCTCAGAATGTTTAACCAAACATATTTGCAGAAAAAGATTCTCTACCATTTTATATAAAGCTCTAGGATTTTTGACATGAATCAAACATTGATCTACTATGAATGAGAAAGAGTGAATAAATAAAAATCAAGTTTAATAATATACCCCGAGATTGGAAATTTTGAAGTGCACTCTGCATTTAAAAAAACCATTTAGACTTGTTAGACCATGATAATTAACTGATTTGTGATAGATGTAAAACAATCTATGCAAAATGGTCCATAGAGTCATAATGAAAAAAAGAAAAGAAAAAAATGGACAGATTTTATAGTTTCTGAAAATCAAAGCAAGAAAACCATAGGAATAGTTTCTGAAAAAAGAAGCTTTTTTGTTTTTTGGGCGAGAATTGAAGAGGCCAAACAAAACAGCAATGAAAGTAAACAACCTTAATCTCACTATCCATACTTAAACCCTAAAGAAACGCAAGGCAATGCAGGTATCATCCAAACCTCTCAAATAAACAACTTACCTTGGAGGCGGAGAAAGATAGAAGTAGCTACTACACTTGCAACACAGAAAAGAAGAAGAAGAAAAGAACCTCTATCTGCAATCAATCAAATACAAATTCCTCAGAAGAACCAAACTTTCAAATCAAATAGTGGACACCCAAAACCTAATCAAACCAATCAACCCCCAGTCTTTGTCAATTCAGCTCAGAAATCAAAGAAACCCCAATCAAGTTAGAAACACCTTAGACCTGAAACCGTCATTATACTGTCGTGGGGAACAGTCCGCAACGCTTAGTATAGGCAGAAATATCACTTTGGTCATCGAACTATGGCTTGCTCGACACTTTGGTCATCCAACTTTTAAAAACTTCATTTTGGTCATCAAACTATATCATCGCATATCACTTTGGTCATTCCGTCTGTCTTCTCTGTTAACTCCAATGGTATTTTGGAGATTTAAAGGTTTACTCGCCATTTTTATAACTTAATCCAACTTTTCCCGCCTAAACATAAAACTTCATCCAATTTTGCCAACTTTCCCTCTTATAATTCCTCGATTTATTAAATCAATATTTTTCTTCCTCTTATATTCCCTCACTTTGAATCATTCTCTGACTCGATTATTTTTCTCTGTTGTATGCTTTGATTACTGATGATGAATGCATGAATAAAAGGAGGGAAAAGTTGGCAAAATTGGATGAAGTTTTATGTTTAGGCGGAGAAAATTGGATTAAGTTATAAAAATGGCGGGTAAAACATTTCATCTCCAAAATACCCCTGGAGATAACAGAGAAAACTGACGGAATGACCAAAGTGATATACAGACCCATAGTTCGATGACCAAAATGAAGTTTTTAAAAGTTGGATGACCAAAGTGTCGAACGACCCATAGTTCGATGACCAAAGTGATATTTCTCCCCTTAGTATATAGTAAATTTAGGTTATGATGCAAATTGGGTCGGGTCGGGTTTTATTGGGAGGATATCCGACCCGAAACCCACATTTAGTTGGGTTTTGTGGCATATAAATAGGGGGCCGTGACCACTTACTCAATTTGAGCCTAAAAATTGTCCACTTATTCCACTAAGAGTTTTTTACTCTCATTTACCCAATCTAACATCTATTGACAGTATTACCCTCCTTAAACGGCTGCAAGCACTTGTCTCTCGCAAACCCAATGCACTTCTCCTTCGCCGTAGCCAAACACCCCTCCGTCTCTCTCTCCTCGCACTCCACCCTCTACTTCAACTCCGACGCTTTCTGCCCAATCAGAAACCGCCACCACGGCGGCTTACACTTGCTCGATGCGCTGAGGGTGCACCCGATTCTCGACCCGGTCTCGCACTGGTGTAGGATCTTCGACTCGCACACTCTGTAGGCGTTGGCCCAGGTTTTTGGGTCGCGGAATGCCAGCACGTATGAGCCGGACGACGAGTCGTTGGGTGAGCCGGTCTAATAAGATGGTCGTGGAAGCGGCGGAGAGCTCCTCGTCGATGTTGCTGGGTTCCGGGGTTGCCATTTTGAAAGGGTTTAAGGTAAAATTGGGGGAATTGGGATTTGGGTTTTTCAATATTGGATTGAATTGCTTAATCAGGTCTCTGGAATTGGTTGTGATTCAGTTGAGAGCTGCGAGCTGGTTGAGGTTTAAGGGTTGAAGACGAATGCGGATAATAGTTATGTTAAATGGGCTTCTTGGGCCAAGTATGAATTGTTTGGACCCAAAATGAACATTTTGGCCTGACAAGGCACGTCTTGGAGAAATTGAGCCAATATCAGTGGCTCAAGTTATATATTGTCGACAAGCTCGAAATATATATTTAGAGGCTAAATAAAGCCTACTATGGAAGTATGACAAGTCAACTTTAGCATATTTTCCTACTTCGGCTAGGAAAAACCGAGCTAGACAAGGAAGGAGGGGTGGCAGACTAACCAAATGAAATCGAAATGTGCTGAAACTTTCCAGATCCATTCTAGACAGCCCAAGGATCATTTCTTATGAAGAGTGCAAGAGCTTTTTTTGAGTGGAAGGCCTTCAAACAATCAGCCCAATTTTCTACAGAAGCAAAACTGGAAAACTGGACCTGTAAGAGGTCCAGCAGCATTTTCGGCCCAACCACATGGAAGAAAGCTCTGAAATTTGGTCAGCATGATCTAGATTCATAGTGGAACATTTTTTATGAAGACATCATGGCCAGAATCTGAATTTCTGATGGAGATATACATGAAGGAATAAAGGAGCCGAAAGTGCTTCCTTATCTCCCAAATTCATCATTCCTATTAGTGCTCCACCTCCATCTCCACCTCCCTTATCTCCCAAATTCATCATTCCTATTAGTGCTCCACCTACACCTCCACCTCCCTTATCTCCAATTAGTGCTCCACTTTCATTTGTTTAATGCCAAAGTAGTTGGCATGGTAGCCTATAAATAGAGGTTACATTGAAACACAATTCACACATTCACATTCAACAACAACATCTCTAAGATGATCTAAGTTCTCTCTAGAGCAAACCTCTCTAAGAGCAACTCCTCTCCTTCTCTTTCTCTTACCGGTGATCATACTCCTAGTCCTAGTCTTCTCAGAAGCCGACTTTCAGTGCCACCAAACCCTCTGTCAACGTGCTTCGGTCCTAGTCTCCTCGGGAGCCGACGGTAGTGCCGCGACCACAACGGTTACAGAACCAACCAAGCAAGGGTAACGCCCTAGCAACCCAGCCAAGCTAAAGTCACGCTTTAGCAAGTTCTCTCTACTTCCCGGTGGTTCTCGCTCTGCTCGATCTACAACATCGAGTATCGATTTGGTGACGCAAGAAGATTAGCAAAAGTCCTCACCACGAGGCACAAAGAATCCCACGACGAGGTTGGTGCTCTCCTCGTCCACAATTGCTTGAAAGAAGTCAGGTCAAGGGACACCCCCGACGACCGCACCCGAACGGTGCTGGCACGCCCGCGCAGAAAAGAGACTGTTGACCAGCTGCAGCAAAACTGGAGCCAAACATTTTGGCACGCCCAGTGGGACAAGGTTAGAATTTCTTTTTTCTCTTGAAGACATTCAACCACCGGCCTTCAAACCAAACATTTTGGCACGCCCAGTGGGACTACACTAGAGTCTTTTTGCATTTGTTCGCCATCATTGAGATGCTAGGGGAAAATCTTTACCAAAAGAAATTCCTAAAGTAAATAGATGGTCAATGTTGGCACCACTGGCGATACTGCCATTAATGATGAGTTTATGCCTATTCCCATCCCAGAGGGGGCAAGCATTGATGAACAGCTCGCGATCATCATGGCCAACATCGAGAGGAATCAAGAAAAGCAAGCCAGGGACATGGCCATTTTGATCGCAAAAACAAAGCAGAGGTTTCGCGATTGGGACCTAGAAATTGAGCAGAACGCTCGAGAAGAGGTCGTTTATGAGACTAACTTGCCTATAGGTGGCAATCAACCTAAGGGTCTCACTGGTGAGTCACAGCCTTACACAGAGGCTGTGCATGGAAAAGGTCATCAACAAGATTGTTCTTCTGACAATACAATTGTCGCTGAACAAATATCTGATTTTTCCACTGATCAAGCCAAATACGTGGCTACTGATCAGATGCATGGGGGGCAAGATGGAGCCCATGTTCATTCTGTTGATCACCAAAAGGGATTTCTTAAAAATTCTAATAGCCAAGCGGTGATTAAATATGATCTAGGCGACCTAATTATTGTTTTTGAGGCTCTTGATCATGAGAATTCAAACCAACAAGTGGTCGTCTATAATGGCCAATCTGTGGCTAATTCTTTGCCAACAAAGATACTTGGGGGGCAAGATTACTCCTCCTACGAGCCAAATTGCTTCCAATTCTTCGACGAGAAGTATCTTTGTTCTTTTCCTACAAGCTCTCACAGGAGGGATTTTTACCCTACAAATTTTGATACATCAGAGCTTGGAATGAAGCATAGATGGCCTCCCCCGTGGTCTTCTAGAGGTTAGCCAAACATGGTGATGCTAGCTTCTTTCTTTCTTTGCTTTTAATTTTCTGTTAATTTTTTCGTTTCTAGTTTTCTTTTAATAAATAAATAAATAAATAAATAAAAAATAATAATAATAATAATAATAATAACGGAATTTGGTAAAATAGTTGAATTTGGTAAGGGTTTGTGAATCATAACGGAATAGGTGAAGTCTCTTTTGTTAATATTGGCCTAAACTCCTTATTGGTGCCTAGTTCAGGTCCCTTAAGGTTAAGGGCGGCTTTTATTAACACTTGTTGAACTGTCTTCACACTTATGACCTTTTTCATCTTAGTAAGTATAGCCTATGTGAAATGGTGTCTAGAAAGGGGACAACGTTCATGACAGGTTCTTGAATCCAGAAGTGCGTGCAAATGGGCCTAAACCACTATGTGGGAGTAGCTCATGCCAAAATGGATTCTGCCTCTCTTGTTCGCCCTCCCCCACCTGGCCATTTCAGTAAGGTTGCCCAAAGGATTTGAAAGAAAATTTGTGTCTAGGCGACTATACTTGGGCCGCATGTCTAAACCTTGATTCACATTGTCTTATTGAATTCAACTACTTAAAAAAAAAAAAATAATAATAATAATAATAATAAAAAAAAAATTTAAAAAGTCATAAATACAACTCTTAGGGGGCAATTCTAAGTGTTCCTACACTCGCAAAGCTACTAAGCCGAGTCAGCGGCTCCAGAAACTTTTTCCAGCTTTGCCCTCGCAGGAAAGGCTGAGCTCAAGGGAAATGTAAGAGCCACCACCGTGACCGCCACCTCCATCGGAAGTAGTCTTCATGTTGCCAAAGATGTCCTCACCATGCATGGGAAACAGAGGACGGGTTTCAATCTCCATGTTCATAGATCCATAATCGCCATAGTTCCCCATCTGCCCGTTAAAAGCAATCATCACACCAGCGGAAGAAGAAGCAGGTGCAGAAGATCCAAAGTTAATATACTGATCCTCATGTTTCCAATTGGTAACTTTGTCATCACCAACAAGCCCTGATCTTTGCATGGGCACATGAACATCCGAAGTGGACCTTTTCTTCTGCTTCTCTCGAGACCTTTGGTTCACAAACCAATAATAGACGTTCTTGAACTCGATCTTGCCGTACCATTTTAGCTGGAGACAGATCCTCTGAATCTGCTCTATAGTTGGGGACCTAACTCCCTTATTGTAGAAAAGCTCCTTAAGGATTCTTATCTGATCTGTAGTGGGATTCCACCTGTTCCGCCTACAAAGCATGTTAGCACTACTCTCGGCTGCTTTGTTACTTCCTCCATCCTCGGTTGGTTGCTGGGTTTTTGGTTCCATTGGTGAAGGATTGAGAGAATGCGAGAATTGAAGAATGGTGGTGACAAGTAATTAAGAAAGATTGCTGTTAGAAATATTGGAGTTGATGAAATGGTTTTGGGATTGGAGATTGTGGAGGAAGATATAGGCATGCAAATATCCACCCTTGGCCGACAGTCTCGGAAAAGCATTTCCACCTGCTGGATGGTTAAAGAGTCAAACCGATGTCAGTAAAGCGTGATTAAAGTTGCCCTAAATCTCGGAAAAGAATGGATTATTGGCACGAGGGAACCGAACGGTTTTCGAGGAGGTAACTGTTCTTTTCACGAGATTATTTTTTCACGACCGTTGTTTTTCAACGAGTGATTAATGCCTTAAATCTCGGAAAAGAAGGGATTATTGACGTGTAAGGAGACCGAACAGTTTTCGAGGGGGCCTACAGAGATTGGCCCGCAAAGCTCAATTTCAAGCAAAGTTCCTCCACACGGAGATTCTCCGCAATAGCACTAGCTTCGGCCTGAATGGCCCGTTCTCTGAGATGGGCCAGGTTGCGGCCCATTTCTTCAGAAGCAGCCAGAGGTTCATCGAGTTGGGCTTCTTCTGTAGCAATCGCGTTTTCAACAAAGGCTAAACCGGTATGGAGGTCCTCGATCCGAAGTTTGAAGTCGGACCTTTGGATTTGTAGTTCCCGCAGGCGGTTGGTTCGCTCATTTAAAATACCGCGAGAGATGTTCATTTCTCGAGAGAGGCTATTCAAAGCCTCTCGAGTGTCGTGAGCCTGGGCGTTCGCGGCCGGTTGACGT